>NW_028288880.1:320000-620000 GCF_059628265.1 Tinamus guttatus | reverse complement strand
AATTGCCAGAACTTATAAAGATCAGTCTCATTAAAAATTATAACTGATGTACCTATCTTTGCATATACCAGCTACCTTTGGAAATCCCTGAATAAGGCTTTAATTTCTGTCTCCTGAAAAGTATATAAATGAAAATCAAGATACTATATTCTGTGGTACGTAAAGTCAGAAATGATGATTCTGACTGCATGAATCCTGGAGGTTATAAAATGCAATTTGCAACACGATAAGATTAAGATATGCCAATCTTTTCATTTTACACACTGAAGAAACATAGTTTTGGCAAGTTAGTTATCATATAGACTCAGCAGACTGCTCATACAACACGTGTCTAACAATATTTTACAGTATTTACTATCAACATAGGTTTCTGTACTTGCTCCAAAACATTCTCTCTCTTAGACCTTTTATATTCACAGCCAATGTTTCATCTTCAATCGAGATATTTTAAATGTCATTACAGCTTATCATAGCTGATGCTGACACTTCACTCCTCAATGTAAAAGTGTGCTCTAATGGATAGAATCCACGTTACCAGCAGCAGTGTCATCTAGTGGAGAAAACTAATATAGCAGAGTACGAAAAATCTCTGCTACTGAAGAGTTCGGAGTAAAACATTTCCTTTATGAACTTGAATTGTAGAAGTGTCATATTAGATGTCATAATCAATGTATTTTCCAGGTAAACATACCCATCTGTATACGTACAATGATATCATTCTGGTTTTGTTAGCACTTTAATCCAAACTCTGCACTGATACCACTAATCTAAGGTGCCAGTGTAAGCATTATCTAAATTTGAGAGATGAAGAAGCTGATGCCCATGTGATATTCATGCCAGAGCAGATGAATGCAGGCTGAGAAGTGAAAAGATAACAGGGACAAATAATTTGTTTAAGAATCAGGCCCTCCAAATCAGGGCTTTTGTCCTGCTTCTTTACAGATGAGAATGTATATCAACCTCAATCCCTATAGCCTGCGACTTCTTTTAATCTGCCTAACAGACAGCCCCAGGACTGGGCTGCCTTAGCAGATCAGAACCATTTATGAGTCCTGTAGTGAATGACTGCAAAATCCTTTCCTGGGGAGAACCTGGCCTTTTGGATGTTTTCAGCATCACCGTGACTTGTAAGGGAGCAGAGACTAGGAGTTCTTGTCATGGCACCATGTCTGTAAATACATGGAATGGTCTCTGTCATAATCATAATCTTCCACATCTAAGCAGCTGGTAAAGGCCTACAGATGGTAACCTGAGTTAGGAGAATAGCAGAGCAAATGTTGTCTTGGACTGGCCACATCATTTTTAATGCAGTAATGCTGTCCTAGCCACTACTCTTACCTTGAGGATACAGTATGAAGGAGAAGAAGGCTGCTCTGGGGAGAAAGGAAAAGTCTCAGCCCCAGTTGGTGCTCTTTCACACTGCTTAGATTTCCTCAGGCTCCAAAACACAGATATACTCTTTAGACATCCCATTCCAATAAACAGATCCATATTCTAATGGTTATGGCACCAGGCAGACACTGGTCTGCCTAGGACCAGTCCCTAGGTCCTAGCCTAGGACAGGGACACTAAGTGTGCTTTTCTTTTCCTCCAATGTCAAGACTCAAGCTTGAAAAAAGTAAGGCCATTACAACTATTACCTTCTCTTCGTGCATTTGTTATCACCCTTGCTGCAGATTTACTCATTACATGGACTACAAAAAGGGGGCAGTTTGTAAGATTTGCTATGGTAATTGCTCTCTGCGTAGCTTCGGCTTCCACTTCTTCAGGACGACACAGCTCGTGCCCCTCAGGACCAGTTATTCCCATGGCCAGCAATTTCTTTGCACCCTAGTCAGCACAGAAAAACAGGTTATAGTTGGTTAAAGTGCAGCTGTGGTATGGTGGATGTGCAGCCAGCCAAGTGCATCGTACACCAGCCTTTGGAGCTGGACTGAGCAAGAGCAAGTCAGTTACAGTGTTTTTTTCCCAAGAGAATTTATCATTGTGTTGCCTGAATCAAAGTGATCTCAAAATAAAGCCAGGTCTCAAAATGTCTGAGTGAAGATGGTTTTCAAACATAAATTGCTGCTTTTGTAAAACCTACCCTCTCTTTATACGTACAGTTGAAAGAGCTCAGTCTGTGACTGAGATGACAATACTAACCCCTCTTTGAAAAAGATGTGATGATCCTTACTAAGGACAAAGACACACACCTAGAGCCTCTTGGCTCTTGGCCAAGTCTTCCCCCTTTGACCTGACCCATGGTCAGACATTAAATGATGCTTTTTTCAGCAATATAACTCCTATTACAATAGGATCATTTGCCTCCCATATATCCTGAGCCCAGGACTCCTGGTTGCAGTTTTTCTGGCCTATCTTTTGCGATACAGATGAGACATTTTATCTCCACCTCCTGGAGGCGAAACAGGAAAAAAACAATTCCCCATGTCACAATGATGGTATTGATGTGCCTACTGAAGTGCTCAGGCTTTATGCTGATGGACAAAATGTCAAATGCCTACCTGTGCAATCAGCTCCCCGTTCTCCGCATGGACTTGAGCAATCGCTCCAAGTTCCTTACACTGGGAGAAAGCTTCATATAATTCCTCATCATTGACCATGTATAGATCTTTATAGGCCATAAACATCTTGAAGGAGTTGACACCTTTGCTTTGGACAAGAGTTTTCATTTCTTCCTTCACCTGAAAGACAGCCAAGAACTCTCACAAAAGAGCAAAATTTTACTTTAACGGTTCAGGATTTTGTATAATGAAATTGTAAGTGTGAACCAACAACCGACCTGTAGTCACCCATCAAAAACACACTCAATCCAAACAGTTTAAATGAAATATTTAAAGGTTGATTTGTACTACTTCTATTGTCTCAAAATGCTTCTCAAAGTTTGTAAATCAGCACCACTGCAGTGCAGGTATTTGAGGCACAGCCTAATTGTGGGCAGAGAGCACTTTTTACATAAGAGATTGAAGCAGAATTTCATTCCAGTGAAAACTTCTTGATGCTGTAAACACCCTATCAAATATCACAACCCACTGTGCATCTAACTCAAAGGATAGAGAATGGATATTTGTGCAAATTTGGCTTTCAGAATTTGATCGGTATTTCATTCCTTTGAAATACTTTTACCCCAAACAAGATGTCTCTTAAACTGTGCAAATGTGCCTCATTCCTTTCTTATATGCACTCTTTCACAGGATTCCCTTTTTCTGCAGCCTGCAAAGCCCAGCAAAACATTGGTCCGTCCAAAAGAAAGACAGATGCAGGTTTTAGCCCAAAGTTTTCTTATCTCCAGATCTTTTCTCGATTTTAAATCCTCCTCATACATACCAGATGCGTCCTGATGATCAAATGGGCTCTCATTGGTTAGACCTAACATGAGGAAACATCTTCTTGACCACTATCTAATCTTGGGAGTCATATTTCTGTCTCTGACAGACCACCAGCCGTCAAGATTTTCTTATTTCTTGGGAGAAACTTTGAAACACTTGCTCCTAAGTTCTGAGGAGACCCATGTGAAAGCCTTGCCCTAGGATGCCTTCAAAGGGAATCTGCAGTGGTGCAACAAGCTAGCTATAACTGAATATTTGCCTAACTTTGGTGCTTCTTCTCAGGAAAATGATGGTGATATCAACTGTTTTATATTTGTGATGCTATTACAATTACCTTGGGTTAAATTTATTTGGGAAAGTAAAATATTATTTTTGGTTGTTTCTCTAACAGCATGGTTGGATCTGCCCAAAATTTCTGAACGTGTCCAGGGAAAGATAAAATGAAGAAGAGAGAAAGAGAAGAGGAAGAGAGAAACATTTTGAGTGGGAATTATCAAACACCTAAATACCTGACATAGGACCCTCCTCTGGCACAAATGCGAAGCAGAAAATCATTTTGTTTTTCTTCACTAACTACTCTGACCAAAGGAAGACATTCCGTGTATGTTTTTTATCAAGAATTTAAATCCTGAGGATATAATAGCAAATGAGAAGGGCATCAAATATTAAAGTGTTCAATTACTGTAGCCAAGTCTTCTGTGGCTGCAAAGTACAGAACTTTTCTATTTCCTTCAATCTTGATCTTTAAAAAACACAGTTAAATTCTTAATATTAAGCAGGCTCTTTTTCTGACTAACACTTATCTAGTTTTATCAGAATGTTTGGTGCAATTCTACTGTTCTCTACTAAGGTTGTTTTCCAAATGTCCATTCATCAAACTTTGCTGAGGAAGTTATTTCATGTTTTTGCTTTGAGCTATAAATTTGGATCAGTCTATTAAGTGCTCACTGCACAGAAAAAAAATGGCATTTACAGAGGAAAGGCTTTCATTTCTATTTTTCAAAGGTTAAAAATTGAAGAAAGCATTCATGCTTCATATTTAAAAATTGACTTTTCTTGATATATTTATATGGTGATGCAAGTTCTCTTAGGATCCAAAGTGGTCCTTTAAAGCCCTAGACAGGTTCCAATAGATGCTAAGTGCCTGAAAAGTTCATTTTTTCAGGAGAGTTTTCAGGTAAGCAGTAAACATTCATACAACAAGGACGATTTTCTACACTTCAGTTCCCAAAAGATTTTCTAGACAATCTCTCATTCAAGAAATTGACTGGAGGATTGGTTGGCTCCAATCCTGCTTTACTTCAAAGAAATATTACTGCAGTCAGGAATAAAACTATTTCTTTGAAAATACAGTTAGAAGTGTCACATTTTTCATTATAACCCTTTGGAAAAAAAAGATGAGAATCAGCAGGAATATCGTTTATAAGTGTTCAGGTAACACAAGGCACAATTTACACAACCACCTCTTGCCCCTTTGCCCTCCTTGGTTTGCATCAGAGAGCACAGGCTGCTTCCTTTTCCTATAACTCTGAATATGTTCAATATCACTCAAGAATATGTTACCTGTTTTCTTTTTTATCCTTTTTTCAGAAATACTTGTAGAAGTGTGTGGGCTACTTAACATGTAGTCTGTACACATGCAGATATGCTAACTGTAACCCTGCCAGCAAGCTTTTCCACCTGGGGAAGATTGAAGCCCTGTGCTGCAGGGGCTCAGCTCTTGGGTGTACCTTGCTGCTCCACCACGTCACGGCCACGTGCAGTGCATAGTCACAACAGACTTTCGGGTCTGCCCAGCTCTTCCAAGTGTCGAAGGCTTCAACAAGAGAGCTGCCCTTCTGAGGGACCGCAAAGTCGATGATCATGGTTGTGCCTCCTGCTATAGCAGCCTGAAAGCAAGAAAGGTATTTTTTAGCAAATCAGTGAGAGAAATAATGCACTTCTCACCCTCTCCCTGTTGCCATTAATCCTGACATGCTGAAAAACTGAAGTCACTGAAAAGCTTTCTTAACTGAAGCCCAAACTTGCAAAATGACTGTAGAAATTTATTTGGGTTCCTCGTTAACACCCAACTTCTCAAGCAGATACTCAGGAGCATAATAGAGAATTTCTCAAAGTGAAACCTTTTTTTCACACAGGCAAAACCTTATCAAAGGTTTGGAGAGGAGTCTGCATCATTCACATATTAGTGAGGTTCCTTAAGGAAGTGGGATGATAGAGAAGTAGCACAAGACAATCATCAACTGAGAACTGTCCTCTCAGTGTTGGAAGAAAGTGTTCAGCTGGAAACACAAGCCTGTGCATCAGGAAAACACTAAGGGACACAAAACGCCTTTGAGTAAGAGAACATGCCTTAAAAAAAATCTGAATGTTTGATATAGTGTGAAAATCCCCAAACTCTCTTCTAAAACCAAAAGGACCATAAGTATCTTAAAAGTATCTCTGCCCCTGCAGGGAATCATTTACTCCATGCACAAGTTTCCAAAAAGGAAGAGATATTTACATGCTGCCTGTAAATACTTGCTGATAAATAATGAAAAAAAAAAAAAAAAAAGTCATGCATGTTATGAGGATTAAAAATTGCTTTTTAACCAAAAAAAAAGTTGTCCTTCATGGAATTTTCTTTCTTTTTTTTTTTTTTTTTTTTTGCTTTAAGAAACCTTCAGTGGTCGCTGTCGATCCAGTCCAGATCCCACTGATGCAGCTGATCCAGACCTCCAGATCCTTTGCTGTGGTGGTTTCAATCTTCTAAATTAGCCACAGAAATTCTCAGACTTTTTATGCTGAAGAATATTTTTTGGCTGAACAGTTACAGCCATATGCAGTTTGAACTCAAGCTACATTACTCTTCCAGTGTCTGGATCAATAATTTTCCTCCTTTTTCTCTAGAAGCTTCTCTAGAAGATGCTTGCTTAGCTCCACTCTCAAGGCATGTAGCTCTGTCTTCATAAAGTTCTGGCATGTTTTTTTCAACTAAAAAAAATATTTTGCCTAACACCATGCAGGGGAGAGGGTGTACATTTGCTGTACATTATTTGGGTTTTGAGTAACTGTCTTCTGTTAGCAATCAGGAGCAGAAGAATAGCAAACGCACTGACGTAGGAATGAACAAATCATTTGCAAAAAGAGCAGATGTTTGGAGAGTGACATAAACACAGACGAATCCAAATTAATTTGAAATTCCCAACAAAATATTTTGTCCAGGAAAAACGTTCAAAGTGTCAACATTTGTTTTTACAAAACAGCCTGATTCCTTACTTGTAAAATAGGATCTAAAATTAAAGAGTTATTTGTAGGCTTGAAGAAAGAAAAAGCGTCATCAGCCCCACACTTTCACCAAAAGTCTCTTTTCCTATAGCATTTGTAAGCAGAGGTGCTCTGTACCTTTATTCAGCTGGACAGATAAATCTTAGTTAATCATTGTAACATATTTTGCAATTAGCTGACACACAACTTCACCTCTTTGATCGCCTTGCTAAAATATTTGTAAGATTGTGATCTTGTGTAAATAGCTCTGAACATTTTCCATGCTTTGACCTATGTTAGGGAGGTCCACAACACCTCATTTTTTTTACAACTGATGGAATTTATAAGAATGGATCTAGAGCCTTTTTGGGGGCATCTAAGTGATGTCCTGCCTTGTCTATGCAGTCTAGGTCTTGCACCTGTCATGCTTCTCCAAAAAGTGATATAAAAAACCAACATTCTACTTGAAACTACCTTTTTTTTTTGGAAATTAGGTATCTCACCTAATTTCGATTTTCACTAAGTAGCAAACAGTGAATCCATGTTAGTCTGCAGCTTTGATCCTCTTAAAGTTGAGGAAGGCACCTTAAGAATGAGAACAATTATACCTTGAGCAGGCATCTTAAGATAAAGTCATAGTTTTTTGCTGTTTCTTTTAAATGTTTGCTTCTGTCAAGCAATATAGGCTTCAGAGTTGAACTCATAATTATTTGATATCTTTTGTGATCTCAAATTCTAAATATATTGCTGACAATTAGCTTAGAAAAAGAATCTACACAAAGAAGTAAAGCTTTAATGCAGAAAATGACAAAACTTTATTTGTATGCTGGAAGTCAGGTTTCTATGTACTCTAGAAATCTAATTTCACATTTCTTTCAATGAGGAAACACATCCTGTGATATCTGTACAGCAGAACAGACACCATGGACTTGATTTTTTTTCCTATCCATTCATCATAGAAAGCAGCTTGAAGAAGAACTGGAAGCCGTGTTGGCAACTAAAACATTTCTGAAAAATATTGCCTGCTTATGGATACTGGAAAAAAAAGACATTTGTGGAGCTCATATAAAAGGAGATTGATTGCTAGCTATTTTGCCATTTTTATCATATAACTGTGGAAGAGACTGGGTGTGGGGAAAAAATGCCACAATCAAATTAAAAAATCCTTTTCCAGCTATTGTTTCTAAAGATAGAAATTTGGTATTGTAGTCTTCCTTTTGTATCTTATCTTGTGTCTGACTTGGCCTTGATATATTTGACATAGCCACTATTTTGGTATGATAGAAAAGATCTACTGTGATCAACAATTTTTCCTTTGTCAAAGTTCAGCAGAATATTTAGTTTATTTTAATGAGTGTCAGTATCATCATTACTCATTGAGAAGAAGAATTTTAAGACTATGCTGTGTAAAATATTTCCATACACTAGAGCACTGGCAGCAAATCTATCATGAGTTGTAGTAAATGTTGTTGAAAGAAATACGTAATTTAGGGATAACATACACATCATATTTCTCTCTATAATATTCACGAGAAGATGAGCCAAGCAGGACGTGAAATTTCCTGTTTGAAAGTTGAAGCAGGACTGCAAACTTGAAAGGATCGTAATAGTTGTGCAGTTACTGCATTGTGTCATTTGTTAAAATGAATTGAATTTAGCTTCTTATTTTGATTATTTTACAGAGGCAAGCTCGTATTTTGCATACCAGAAGACAGCCGTGCAATCCATTTCCCTGGGAAATATCAGACTCTCAGCACAAAATTGGGAGAAATGAGATAGTTTTAAAAACTATCTTTGAACTGGACATTTACTGAGAGAAACAGCAAGGGCAAAAGTGAATAATGGAAGAAAAACCCTCATTGCCCCCATGCTAGTGGTGGAGAAGGGTCAGGTCGGCACAGTGGTGCTTGCAAGGCACGGGGGCAGTTAAACTGTTGCTTTAGTTAAACTGTTGCTATAGTTAAACTTTGCTCTGGGAAGCTCTGAGCTAGTCGCCTGCAGCAGTCAGTGACATTCGGTGTTGTGACCGCCATGGGACACAGCTCCTCTCAACACCTGCACCCTCACCTGGCAAACTCCACTAAGGAGCCCAAATAACTGCTTGTTTTCTGTGCATCTCCTTATCTCCCAGAAAAGGCACTGAAACATCAGCTGGGACATTTCTTTCTGCACGCAGGGATCAGACGTGCGGACATGTCCGTGAGCTCACCCTTACCTTCGTCCCCGTGTAGAAGTCATCCTTCGTCCTGCTGCCCATGAAAGGGAACTGCATGTGCGTGTGCGTGTCGATGCCCCCGGGCATCACCAGCTTGTTGGTTGCGTCCAGCACCAGGAGCCCTTCGGGCGGCTCGGGCTGCAGGTTGGGTCCCACGCGATGCACCACTCCGTCTTCCACGTACACGTCGGCCACCATGGAGAAGTCATCGTTCACGACTTTGCCCCCCTTGATCAACAGCCGCTGCTCCGCCACGGTTGGGGATGGCATGGGCGGTTCTTCAGGCACCTGCGAGGTCACCGGCGAGGCCTGAGCTCCCTTCCTTCCCTCACTACCCACCACCCTTCTCTGGGAGCACCTGTTCACCCGTCAGTGGCCCCAACGCCACACGCTGCTGTTTATGTAGCCCAGGGGGCAATGGCCTCTCCATCCCGCCCCAGTTCGGCCCCGCCGCCAGCCCGGCCCTTTCCCTCGTGACATTGTGGAGCGGGACCAGGCTCCAGGGAGCAGTGCATGGGGCTCCAGCCACACTCATGGATCGTTCCGGAGAAGACAGGGCAAGGACTGGCCATCCCATGGCCCCTTCCTCAGGATCCGCATGCGGCCCCTCGCCACGTTGGCTGCAGGGAGGCCCGACTCGCCTTGACCATGGAGGGCTGTGGCGTAGGCTGTGGCGTAGGCTGCTTTTCTGCCACCGGAGGCTTCTCGGCGGTGCGGCCTCCGTCGGACGACCACATGAAGATCATCTTGCGGTACGTGGTGCTCTGCTCCATGGTGCCTCTGCTTCGCCCAAGGCGCCCGCTCCCCCTGACGGCCCCTGCTGCCCTCGATGGCTCCTGCTCCCCCTGACGGCTCCCGAGGCTGCGTCCCGGCGCCGCCGCCGCTCGGAAGGGGCCATTGTGCCCACACAAAGCCGGAGCTCTCCCGGGCCCCGAGCCACGGAAACAGCCGCTCTTCCTCTGAGGATCACAAACGGCAGCGCTAAGGTGAGGGCTTCCACCATGGCCAGGAGCAGCTCATCTCTTTTAGACGTCAGACCAGGAAAAAATGAAATAAATGGAGGGGAAGTGAAATTAAGACGACTGGAGAGCATCCCTTCCAATCCCAACCGCTCTGTGGTAACTGCTCAGCCTCAGCATTTACAGACTAGCCTCCGTGGGTCCTACCTGACTAAAGTTCGAGGAAATTAGTATGAATGTAAACTGTAATTAGGAAATATTTTTTATATATAAACTTAAAAGATGTTCTGAATGTACTGTCTTTTTAATTCCTTTTCTGATTTCAAAGGAAAAAGTCTGATGCTTTCGGGAGTGCTCTTGAAACTTATATCTTGACCCTTTCAAACAGTTGCTTCCCTTTTTAAAATTGTACGTTTTGTGTTTATAAATACCACCTGCACTGCCACGTGCTGCGATGAGCAGCAGTGTGAGATAACTGTAACTCTGAGAGGCAGGTACAAGAAAAGCCCTTAGATACTGAGAGTTTCTGTAGTTTTTAAGCAAACATCCACCACAGAGCTAAATACTGGCTCAATTATCATATAACGTAGCTAATTTTACATATATTATGCACATATGGAGAAAACATATCTAGAAGGATGGTATATATTTATATCTGTTACTCTTTATTTTTTGCTAAACAAAAAGCTATAATTTTATTATAAGTCTATCATCTTTTCCACAGATTCCAGCTCTGCAGTGCCCTAGACCCACAGTTTCCCATGAGGCTGCCCTTCTTTCTGCAAGTTGTGGCTATCTTTTATGCAGTCTACCCTTGTTGTATCTCTTAACTTTCTCTACCCTTCATTTTCATCTTGGACCTTCGCTTCTGGATGCTTCGTGGCACAACAGGATACAAATTAGTGTATTTTCTTGGAAAGGACTAAGCACTGGGAGGGTTTCCCATTAAAAAAAGACAGGAGCTCATTTGTAGTATGGCCTGCTCTGTCCTTGAATGTGCTATGAACTTTTCTGCTTTCCTTCAGCAACACTGGCTTTTTTAACTTGGCAATGGGTAGAACAGCACCAGACACCTGCCTGTGTAGCTTTTGGTTCCCAAACATCGTTGCGCTTTGACATGGAGGCCCATTTGGCTTCATCTTGCCACATGGCAACAGAAAAAGGTTGAAAATCTTTTGGAAAAGCAGAGTAGAGAGCAGTGGAAAGCAAAATGTCACGAGGACCAAGCTGTGCTGTGCTCAACAGGCAGGCAGGAACGAGTAACTTGCATCTACCGTGTAATCTGCACGTAAGACTTGTAAAGAGACTGTCAGGGAGCTGTGATGAGAATTCAGACAGTACTGCTGGATGAATAATTACAATGATATTGATGAGTGAGGTCAAACTGTGTTCTCTAAATAAGAATGAGGACAGAAAAGAGGTCTTGAGATGGCGTAATGATGGGGATACACTTCAGATCCCTGCTGCCACTGAGAGAGTGAACCCACTGCTCCCACCATGCAGATTGGTACTTGAATAACTGGGCTGCAGGCAAATGAGATGCATGTGCCTCAGATAAGTTCAATTTTGTATAAATAAAGCCGTATTTGACAAGTGAGGAGAGGAGGTGGCAAAGGAGATTGATTCTGTTCCTCGCTTGTCAGGAAAGTCATGTGGGATGCAACAGCCAAGCTCCAAATATGCTCTTGGGCTGGTGGTAGTGGTAAAGGCATTTATATATATTTTTTTTTTCTGATCAAACAGTTTTGACTCAAATCTTTCTCCCAAACTGGGGAGAGGAGATAAGAACCCAGGCCCCCATATCACAGCAAATTATGATATGAAGGGATTCATATCACTTTTCACTTTTCATGTGTTGCACAAGAAAGGGCTAACATGGCTTAAGACACTTGAATGCATGAAGAGCAGCGTAGCTCAAAATCCTAATGATGTGTTTCTGTACGGCATAGGGCTGGCGATGCACTTCCCCTCCTGAGATTTCCTCGTGGCCAGTCTGGTCTTTGCAGAACCTGCTCTCAGGTACCTGGGCCTTCCTACCTGCAACTTTGTTAAGGAATAGCAAGTAAATAGTTAAGGAATAGTTGAGGAATAGCGATAAAAGTTAAGGAATAGCAGAGGGAAAATAAAGTAGTTGAAGAAACTTCAGATTTTTCTTATCCAAACTGAACTCTCATCTCTATCTGTCAACTCTACCTGTCTCTCTTTGGCAATCTTATAATATGACGCAGCTTGGTCACAAGAAAGAAAGAACACTGAGATTTAAATTCTGCTGCTACATTTCACATAGAAAAATAATCTATTTTTTGCTGCCTTACCCACCTCTGGAAACACATTGGGAGCTCATGGCCTGGCTGTGCATTATTCACACCGAGTTGTACCGAGACCTCCAGACATCTCAGAAGGGTGAAACAGAAGAGCCACAGGTCGTGCAAGGAACACGAGACAACCCTTTAGTCCTTATCCTCGTGAGCATCGTTCAGAATTTGATCTCAAGGGCATTTCAGTCAATTAATAAGGGGTTGGTTGATTTAGCAACCAAATCACTACCCTACATCACAGCTGCCAGAGCTGGAACACAGGTAACGTAAGGAAACAAGATACATCCAAATCTTTCTTAGCAAATATGACTGTGGATAGCCTGCATTACAGTGTATTACAAACATATTAATCTGGGCCAAGAGATTCACAAAATCTGTAACTAGGAAGATTATTCTTCCCCCAGTTCTCTTCCCAAGGTGTGATTCTGTGTCCCTAAACCAAACTGTGCGGAGCTTCCTCGCACTTCCTCCAGGTTGTGGAGGAAGCCTTGCATACCTCATTTGTTGGACTATACCACCCTTTAGCAAATACTAATTCCTGTTTGCCAAGTCCCTGGTTATCAGGTAGGCCATAACGTGGTGTTGGATGTGAATGGAAACTTAAACCAAAAAAACTCCCAGAGCTACAGGAAGAGTAGAGGTTCACACAAGATGTGCAGAAGATGTGCAGCACCTAACAGGAGAAATGGACAGAAAAGAGACACTGGCTCTTCCCACAAAAGAAGCAAAAAAAATGGTCTGAACAGGAAAATCTGTCATATTTATCTGCAACGAAAAAAATATTTTTTTTTCCAGTGAGTAAAGACTTATTGAAAGCATTAGTGTCCCAAATTTGAACTGTGATTTATCAGTGAACTCAAAGTCTGCCAGGAGCTTTTGCTTTGGCGCCTGGATAATAAAAAGCAGAAAGCAATATATGTAATTTCAGTGATCTTTTCTTTAATCTGTTTTGAAAGAATATATCAGAAATGCTTGTTAAACTAGTACTGCAGACAGATCCTTCTTTGGAAGCAAGGCAAGGTCTTGTAGTACCTGAAGTTCAGCCAGGCTCTCTAACATTTCAGTGCAAATCAAACGGCAAAGCAAACTCTTTCTATGCTTGGAAACCTTTAAGGGAGGAGAAAACCTACATTGTTCAAAGCTTTCACCTGAAAATGGTTTATTACAGAAAAACAGATATTCCACAGCACATCATTCAAACTTTTCTATAAAATTCTCTAGCACTGTAGTAGTGCTAAAACAAGAATCACTTCAATAAAATACTCTTTCAAGCAGCTTCAGGATAAAAAATTAAAGTGAAGCAACGTGACTTAACGGAGGTCTCAGTAGTAAGTCAGCATTGTAGTAATCAAAAGGAAAGTGACTGTTCCCTTTAAAAATCACAATGAAAAAAGAACCACTGCAACAAGTTAGCCTCATACAAATATGAATTTTATTTACATTTTTCCAAATTCTCAATCAAATCCAACTTCCCAGTTTCATGTGTAACAATTCTCTTTTAAAACAAATTAACATTGTATTCCTTTTTACATCTGCAATATGGAGTCCACAGGTACATGCTATTTAGGGCATCTAATGGAACAAGTTTAAACCATTGGCATGTGTGCATATAACCCAAGACATTCTGTGAAGGCGCTTTCTTCAAAATGCATCTGCCTCAGTGACAAAAAAAAAATCCTAACTGCTTTCTAATAACAACAGAAGGTTTAAAAACCCAGTATTTTATATCAAGACACATTCCAATATATTTCAGGGTGTGTCACCATGTTCATATCGCAGATTCACCTGCTCTATAAACAACGCCACTGAAATCAGATTAAAGATTACCCACAGAATTGGGTATTATTCAATGTGAATAAAAATGGCCATTAATGACTTTTACTCTGGTATGTTGTTATGGGCCAAACTGTACTTGATCTGGTACCAGCGTGACGCGATCTGTCCTTAACGTTGAAACTGCATGGGCCGTTGATAATAAAATCCTTAACAATTGTATTGCACATAAGTTCCTCAAAAGCACAAATCAAAATAACCGTGGCCTGACCTCAGAATTTACCTACTAAATCTTGTCAATAAGACCAACTAGATGGTAAAAATATTTAATTTTTTTTCATCCCACTGTCTGCGAATGAAAAGAAGGGAAAGGATATATACAATTTGGAATCTATTCTCTTATTGGCTTCTTCTGCATATGATTTGTACTTCAGAGATGAGGATTAAAACAAAAAAAAATAAAAAGCCAGACAGACCTCAGATTTATCTTTAAAAGTACCTCAAAAACATAACAAAATTCAATTTAATTTTGATACATATTAAAACATTTTAGTCAGTTCTGCCCGACAGCATAACACGACAGAAATGCACAAGACTTTAAACATGCTTTAAAATGACATTCAACAAAGTATTTAAAATTTAATAAATAGCATACAATCACACACAAATACGTTTCATACTGGATCTTTAAGCCTACTAAAAACAGACTGGCAAAGAATAAATAAAACAGTAGTTGACATTTTTGTTTTTAAAAGGTGTGTATTCTTGCTGACACACTAGTAGCCACATAGTAACCTGCTTATCACAAAATTGGAAGTTATGAGCTTCTTTCCACTGATCTATTTTGCTCCAGCATGTAATATTACAAAGAAAGAAAAAAAAAGAAAAAAAGAAAAAACTGAAAGGGATTTTTTTTTAAACAACCAGTCTGCAACCAAGTAAACCAGTCTTAAATACAACGAATAAATAGGGAATTAGTAAAGCAAATTCAATTGCAACAAAAATGCAACACCCCAAGTAAAGAGCCATGGAAATATATAGCATTGCAATAGTAGACAATAATAGTACTTAAAGTGATAGTGCTTGTGCACTAAGCTCATTAGAGACCTTAATATGATTTTAGTGCAAATCCCTTGAGTCCAAACAAGCTTTAAACCCTAGAGTATTAGGGAAAGATCTTTTACCAGTTGGAACTTATTCTGTAGTGTATTTGTACATATCGGATATTTACAGAACTAACACATGTTACAATATCTTCGGCCCTTTTTTACTTCAAATTGAAAAGATTAATGACCGGGGACTTTACATACTATTTGGCTGTACCATATTAGACTGCAGTTTATTAAAGTCAGTGCTATAAAAGCTTTTCTCATCAGTTTATCTAATCATACCCAAATTTCACACGTCATTGCATCTTGTACTTCTGAAAGAAAAAGAATGATCCCGGAGAAAATTTCTCCTCCCTTTAAATAAGTTCACATTATGATGAAATTCAAGAATATTTAGACAAAATGTTGTATAAACTCAAAGAAAAATACATATCTTACATTAACAATCCATACCAGCATTTAGTATATTAAGTTACAAGTATGTTGGCAATAATACAACAGAGTAAATTCCTAAAGGAAAATAATTCTGTACAAATTCACCTGTTACTATGGGGATAAACAGGCAGCCAAATAAGTCTTAAGCAGCCATGTTTCTGTTTTGAACTACAGTACCAGGATAAACTAAATTTGAAACTAACGGGGCTAAACTTCAGTTTAAAGAATAATGGGATTATACTGGATACACACCCTGTGTATTCAGAGCCATGAAAACATTCCCTCTAGCAGTTCCATCAGGTCATCCAGTATAAGAAATGTTTAACCAACCACAGGGGCTAGAACAGCTTTAACATAACGTCGTCCTGGATTTTTTGTGAAACTAAAACCGAGTTTTCACTGTGAAGTACAAAACAATGACAGACATCGCTCCAACTTGTACCCGACCCTCCCTGGGCGCTCCGTACCTAGCAGAGTAGCAAGGCCTCGTCGTCGCTCGTCTCGCTCTTGGCGGCCGCCTCCAGGCAGGTGTCGGGGACGCGGGCGGTGTGCACGATGCCGCAGCGCTCGCAGGGGCCGTCGCGGCCGCGCGGCGCCGCGCCGTGGGGCTGCCTGGGCCCCGGTCCTTGATCTGAGCCGAGATCAAGCAGAGGTCTCGAACAGTCGTTCATGTCAAAGTCTGATGCTACATCAGAGACTGGAATTAGCATTTCGACGTCGTCGTCCTCTTCTCTTCCGCCTGCCCCGTTATCGAGCTGTCTCAAAGGACTTTGGTTCTGACTCGCTGCGCTCGCCCTGCCGAGGGTGAAGCGCACCCAGCGCAGGCCTTGAGTCATGCGACTGAGCGCGCTGCTGAGCTGGTGCCGGGCCGGGCTGGCGCTCGGCGGCTCCGCGCCGGGCGCTTCTCTGCCGTTCTCCGCGCCGCCGCTCGGCGCCGAGGAGCTCCCGCACGCTCCCACCGGCGCTTCTATTGCGGACGCAGGGGGGACTTTCTGAGGCAAAGAGGCGGCGACTCCACCAACTGCTCCCGCTGTGTCTCTTCTTTCGTTTTCTGTGTCCGTGTCATCGGATTCAACTGAAAATAGGCTTCTGTGAGTATTATTTCTTTCAGCTTCTCTGCCGCTACTTTGGCCGGCAACATCATCTCCATCTGACGAGACCAAGGCCAGTGATCCAGAATGACGTGACCTTGCGAAGTTAAAAATGCGATTCCAAATGTTACTTGATCTGCCAGCAATGGGAAGTCTGATTGAGGTAAATCCAAGCTGAGATCGCACTGCAAGTCTCAGGTTTTCCAGAACTGAAGCCTGAACAAGAAGATAAACAAAAGTCAAGCATTGACAGCATGTTGGCATCATTCTTACACTAGGAAAGTAACAACTAATGTGCATAAACACATAAAAATCTAAGTTTAGATTCTTAAATATTAGAAAATGTCCAATCTGTAATGTTAAGGATCTGGTAAATCATAGAATGCTTAAGGTTGGAAGGGACCTCTGGAGGTCATCTAGTCCATATAGCAAAAGACTACTTTATACATAAGGCAGACATAAAAGAAGCCTAGACTCTGACACACACACACACACACGAAAAAAAAAAAGGGAAAATAAGCTGGAAGATTTACGGAGAAGAAAAGAGGAAACAAGACAAGCAGAAGAGACCCATTCCTGCCTGAGCCAAGGCCTCTGTGGAGGCGGGCAGAATGGACACAGACACAGGGTGCGCTGATCACAGACCTCGCACGGAAGCTCTGGTATAGCAGATATGAGATAAGCAAGATCAGCTAACACACAGTTCTACCAGAAAGAAAAAGTCACTGTGGATTTTATAGTATAATGTGCCATAAAAAGTTTAGGATTTGAAAATTTCCTGGAACTCCTGAAGATATAAACAGAGGTGACCTTTTCCTATTCACTGTTGTAGGGCTGCCTGGAACAGAGATAAAATTAAGTATCCTCTCTCTACTAAAAGGACCAGAATGTTTGACTTGTTTCCACACTGGCATAATCAGTTGACACCAGTTTCAGATAGTAAGGGCAGATACTAGTGCTTCTGTTTAATCAAAATTATCTTGTAAGTTCTAACCCATGCATTTCCCAAATTTGATATAAATTTCCTAGTGAGTCAGTTAAGAAACAATGCAAGTCTGATTTTTTTCTGGTGAAAATCTTGTATTTCTTTTAAACTGTAAGGTCACAGCATCATATTAACACTTTGATTTGGGCTTCCTTTATTCAAATTTAGTGAAGAGAACCTCAGCTAAGTGGTCCATTTCTCAGAAACATTATGGTAACCAAGATCTGTCGGCTGCCTGGCAATTCTGTAATCAAGCACATCAGTAAATGTTTTTATTTTCAGAAGAATCCACGTTCGCATCTTTTCAGTAAATGGAACATATTCAATCAGGTTCATGTTACCCATCTTGAACAGCCATAACATATCTATGCCACAAAATGCTTTAGTTTAATTTTGGAAAGAGGACAGGAAGACAAATCTGTAAAAGCACCAAAGTGCCCCTGAACAAAAACATACTGTGATTTTGCATAGCCACGCTGACTTATGCAATGAGAAGCTTGGTTATAGTCGAACTGTCCTTAAATATAAACCCCACTTCCAGAGTAGAGCTATTGGTTCCCTTCTCCAAGAGAAAAGGCATCAGATATGTTTTTCCACAAAGTTGTATTTACAGTCTGTGAGCCTACATCTACTTGCCACTAGCAAAGCTGCATGTTCAGCTTTGCTTACTACTCTGTGTTTGAAAAGTAATGTCTAGTTTTGTGTAAAATTACCTCATGTTTACATTACACCTGGCTTAGATCAGTGGTAAGTTGGCCTCAGAAGCTTTACCTCTGTGCTTAGAGGCACACTACAACATCTAAGACAAGAGCCCCTCTTAACTTAGTCAAGACATTCAAGTTCATTTAGATAAGGAGAAAAACAGTTAATCAAATATTAAAAGATTTCAGGATCAGTAGTTAGTGGAAGCTTGAACAAAGGCCTTTGAGGTTGGCTGGGTTTTGCCTAGGTACAAAAGTCTAAGTATTAGTTGCTAAATATTAACTTTTACTTCATCAGCAGGAGATCAGTATGAGCTACATGCAGATTCTTGAGGCATCTAGTTAACAAAAAGAGCTGACTAAAGAACAGATTGTAAAAAGGACAGGTTATAATCACAACAGGAGTAAAAAAGGACAAGGAACGAATCAGCAACACAGCCCAAGGACTCATGGTGAGACAGAGGATGCAGCAAAAAGATCACAATTATACTCAATTCAAAGGCTGTATCAGACACATAAAACAGCACCTGGCTCCAAGCAAGGGAGCATGAGAGATGTCCCGAGGACATAAGAACTGATGGTGCTTGAGCTCTCCATCCCCAGTAACACTTGCAAGACTACTTGGACCCACAGACCCTGCTGCTTGCAAGCATGTGAGCATGAAAGAATGAGCATATTCCATCTACCATAGAGTAAGCACAATTAAATCAATCCTGTTGAAAATAAAAATCAATTTCCCTCCCTATGGTCTTGCCACAAGTTTTTAAAAATATATATATTTTTTCTGCATTATTAAGTAATAGTAAGCTTTGCTACATCAGCTGCCACATACCACACAAAACCAGCTGTGGTATTGCACCATGGTGGGATTCCCAGACTGTGTTGTTCTAGCTCACAAACAACTGCTTTAATTGAAAGATGATTTATTTATTTTTAAATGAAAAAATAGCTCTAAGTTTATTCGTCAACCAAACAAAAATTGTGCTATCGATCGCTATGAAAAACAAAAAGGATAGATATGCTGTCACCTCCTATAGTAATTAATACCATATATTACAGCCTTGTATCCTTTTCTAAACATAGTGGGCAAGATCACACCTGAAAATGCACGCACAGTGGCTGAACGACTACATGCAACAGAATTCTGAATTCTTACTTCTAAGATTAAGTGCTTTTCTGCACTCTTAAGAGCTTATCCAGCAATATCAAAGAACCTAAAACTAGATCTGCCAATCTATTTTTCATGCAATACTGGCATCCACTACTGTGAAAATAAAGCCCCAAAGCAAGCTGTGATGCTACCCCAGTATAGTGATCCTGTCTAGTAGCCAACCTTAGCTCAAGTTCAAGCTAATCTTAGTTTAAGCATTCATGTGAAACGAAGAAAAGGGAATGCTCTAAAACCAAAATGGGCCAGATGGAAGGTAAAATGTTTTTATTTCAACTTTCTTAAAATTTAATGTCTGCCCGCAATTTTGAAATCTTACCTGGTTTGGTGAACAAACAGGAAAATCTTCAACTGGTGGTATTAAACCCTGGGCAATTAACTGTCCATAAGATGGGGGAGCTTCTCTTCTTAACAGTTCAGCCTCAACTCTCGACAAATGGGTTTCAAATGATCTTTTAAAGAGAAAAGAAATTTCCCAAGTCGGTAATATGTACTCATATTTAAGAGTAAAACTACATCAGACTTACGATCTGAAATAAGAAACTTGAGCAGATAGAATCTTATTAAAAAAATAAATAATAAAAATATTAACAACTTCTTGTAGTTGTTCGTAAAGGTCTGTCCAGAAGAGAAAAGAACAGAAAAGAACCAAGAATACCTGCCAAAAAATCATGGACTAAATGCACAAGGCACCACATAATTTTTTTTAAAAAAAGAAAAGTAATGCTGACATGACATGAGATAGTCCACCACAGAGGGAATATTCTTAAATGTATTCATCCACCTGCAGAAATGAGGCATCCCCACACCTGCTTTTCAGCAACCACATCTCAACTGTCCACAGAAAAGTGAATATCTCTAACCCCCTTATCTACCTTCTTTTTACTGCCAAGGAGAAAGGAGGAACCACACTTAGAAATAATAATAATTCTATGTCAGTAGAAGCAATAATTACGTGTCAGTTAGAATGCTTTAATACAAAAGAGAACTCTAATAACAAAATAAATGGAAGGATTTTAAGGTTTAAGTGCTGCAGGGTATCTGTTGCCCTTACCTTCGCTCAAACATGCGGAGCGAGTACAACTTGCAGGTACATCCCAGGGCAATGACAAGCAGCAACCCACAAATGAGGCTCCCTATGACGGCTGCAGTTATGACTCTAGTGGGCACAATGACCGGGCAATTCTCCTCGTCGCTGCCATCGCCACAGTCATCTTGGGAATCACAAACCCAGCTCTCAAACACACAGCGGTTGTTTTTACAGTGAAAATTTCCCGGCTGGCAGAAGAAACAATTCTTTTCGTCGGAGCCGTTTGGGCAGTGGTTCTGGTAGTTGCAGCGGTCTGAGCGAGGGTAGCAAACACCATTTCGAGAACAGGGAAACTCGTCCCTTTGGCACATGGTGCAGTTGGCTTCATCCCTCCCGTTCGGACAGTGCCAGTAGCCGTCGCAGCGCTGCTGCTCTGTGTAGCAACCCCAGTTCCCACCACACGGGATTTCCCAGGGCAAACAAAAGCCATCGACTTGATAGGTGGCGTTGAATCCCCTCGCGGCGTTCACTTTGTCAGCACAGAAATGCACTCTTATCTGTCCCGAGGATGAAACAACCGTGAGGGGAGCATGAGAGTCAAACGCTGTCAGCACACGCAGAAGCCTCCGCGGATTCTCCTCTAACCCATCGTAGATTTTGACATAGTCTCCGTAACCAGTACCATCGAGTTTAAAATCAGTAAATCGCAAAATTACTTTGCGATGGTCGCCAGTGTCTATTAGCCACGTGCAGTTGCTTCCGGGTGGATAAAAGTCAGGATAATTGGGAGAACTGAAAGTACCGTAAAAGTATTTTAACAACTGCCCACAGGTTGGCACGCTGCAGTCTATTTCATCTCCCAGGTCAAGACAATCGATGTTGCCATCACATTTTAAAGATTCTGGAAGGCAAGTGTAAAGCTTGGTGAGGCGAGACAGACACTGGAACTGGTTGTAAGCACAAGGTTGAAAGGAAGAAGCTGTTGGAGGATTCGCTTTGGCACAGATTTCTTCATCCGAATTGTCTCCGCATTCATCCATATTATTACATTTCCAGCTTTCTGGAATACACTTCCCATTAGCGCAATGAAACTGGTCACAATCACAATTGGGTTCATCCGATTTTCCTGGAAAAACAAAAAAAGGAAATTATAAAATATTCTCCTTATAGAATGTAGTACTTCGGGGTTCGTGTTGCACATGTATTTGCAGCACCAGGTGGCTCGGAACAGCAAAACAAGGAACTTTTTAACGTCTCTGTAAATCAGCACAACTTTCAACAAGACAGCATTTTCCAATCTAGACGCTGTCAACACATCAGCACGATGCTTCACTCTTAGCTGCTTCGAGTCAAATAACTAGTCAAGAAAACCATGCTCATTTATAGCAGCTGAAAAATCTTGTTTCTAAGGTGCTAAACTTAAGCCAGAAAAATATTGTTTCTCACCCTTCCCACTGAAACTACAACCTTTCCCTACAAGTACCAATTACCTGATCAAACTCTTTCATATAAAAGCTGTCCTATTGCTGTGCTGTTTTCTTAGGTTTGTACAAAGGGAAGCAAGTGTGAAAAGCTGACAGGTAAGATTATCCTTCACCTCACCTTAAGAGAGCAACCACTCTCTCCCCCTTTTCCCATCGCTTGCTCCTTGAGCAATTAAGACAGCAGAGTGCAGCGAAAAAGAGAAGTACAAGTTTGTGTTTAGGCATATGTGCATTTTAATAAATTAAGGACACAAGTAGTGGTCAAAGGTTTTTAGATTCTGAAAAACACCAGAAGATACCAGCATTGAGGAAAATGTGTCCTACTGGTTATTACCACGCTTCCAGCCTCAAAAATATTTTCTTCAGCAATTCATTTATTAAAGCTCCAGGCGTGTTAAACACGGAAGCACCTCGGGAACAGCCCCTTTCAGCTCTGTAGCCATATCAAATATATCTGTACCATTTCAAGGCACTGCAGTTTCTAAAAAGCATGGCATAAATCATAAATTTGGCTAAAATGACTCTATAATGCAAATAGTCTTCCATAGCAGAGAGCCAAGAAGTTGGACAAAGGCACACTAAGACTAAAGTAACACTGCATTCTGGAGTTTAATAAAGAACTGCTAGAGGCAGCATTGGCTCAAAGAGCCTCCCAAGGAAGAAGGTCCTATTTACTTTAGCACAGACCAAAACAGGTCCCCAGAAGTTAACCAGTCAAAGTGTTAACACTTTCTAAAAAAAAGGAATAAGGGAAAAATAAAAGTGACAAACACTACGAGCACCACTGATGTCAACAAATTTACTAACAGGGGGTGAAGGTAGAACAAAAACAAAAGCATATGTCGTCAGTGATTAAGTTTAAGAAAATATTGCAGTAATGAGACAAGGTATAATTTCAACCTAAGCTCTTGTTTCTGTTTTCTCAGAAAAGAGCTGCCTACTTGACTCCGATTTAGCATTTTTAAACCCACGACCCTGAGTCATTACATCGATAAAACTTACACTTGATATTAAGTGGTAAAATAATGAGAGAAGAGAACACTGTCATGAACTTTGACTTTCAAATGAATAGGTTACAAGCTATTAGCTCATGCCTTGACTAAGCTGATACAAAGTCGAAGCAATTTGAGAACAATAAATGCACAAATAAAACCATTCTTGAACACAGTGCCTGTCAAGAACTTCAGCATAACGCAAGTTAATTGGCAGAACCCAGGTGCAGTTATAGCCAAAGGACTAACCCAAACACCCCATGCACATACCTGCTCTACTTTTATCTCTGTTTTCCACCTTTCCATCAGCCACGATAGTTATACTCTGTCCTATTTTGGTACCCATAATTAAAGATCCTTCTAAATTAAGGAAGGTGGTGGAAAAAAAATCCCTCCTAGTCTAGTCTTGATGCCAAATGGTGAATTTACTGAAACGAGTCTCGATGACATCAAAAGATGGCTCTCCTTAGATCACTGAGAGAGCTGATTAAAGTGTCTAAATAACTAAACAAAACAAAAATGTGATAACAGAAAGCTTTTCATTCTAAATGGTAAAGAATGATCAAGGTCCAAAAGACCATCAAAAGTTATGTTAAATACATGTGATTTCTACTTTAAAATAACAACCAAAACTCAACACTGATTTGTCACTGGAACAAATCACCAAAGACCAGTAGAACCCTCCTAACTGGAGCATTTTTGTTTGTTTGTTTTTAATGAAATGTGGTATTTTTCTGGAAGATATTAGTTATTTTAAACAAGAAGTGAAAGAAATCATATGGCCTCTTGTTTAAAAAAAAAAAAGCTTTTCTAAGATATTTAGCATATGCTTCTTGACACAAGAACTCACTACCCCAGCTTTGGCTTTTGGTTTCTTTTATTCTGTGTTTCCTGATTAGTCAGCTTACCACAGAGAAAATTTTATGTCATGTCACTGCTGTCACTGCCATTACTATCACCACCTACACTTATAGGTATTGAGGCATCACTCAAGTTAAAAAACAGAGTGTTGTCAGTAACATATACAAACTGTTGCAATTGCCTAACTATGACAACTGTAAACACAAGGATGTAAACCTGCAGCTTTCACATACAAGCCTATCCTTTCAAATTAGGGAAGTGATGAAAGACAATTTAATTTTTAGTTAATTTTTTTTTTGGTATTTATTAAGAAGTTAAATGTAATACAGACACTGAAGACTCATCCTAAGAGCACTGATTCATAGTATACAAAATAAAACATTGGTATAGTTGCACGTATTGCAGAAGTGTTGTTAATATTTGAGAAGTTCCCTTTTTATATAGGATAGCACACACAACCAGAAAATTATTAGAACGGATTTTTCAGCTTTTCTCCTATATACAGTGCCCTCTACAACATTAGAGGACTATTATGATCATGAAAACACTACATTATTGCCTCAGACTTGATGAATTTCCCAAGTATCATATTAAGCATAGGAATTAAGCTCAAGTCAAAGTTTTAGCAAAGTTGTTTTTAAAAACATAATTTAAATATTAAGTAGTAGCCTTAAAAACACTGGCTTAAATAGTTTTTTTAATATCTTAACAGACTAATAATTAGTAGTGCCTAACATCAATGTGTAGAAATCAAATAACACAGGAAAAAAATTCTTATTGTTGAAAATGTTATATCTGCTTCCAAAAGGAGATATATAATGAAGTTGTTTTAAGATTTGAAGGAAAGGGAGGAAAGGATTTCCAGAAATTCTCTATTAAGTCGTGGCTTCCTCTTCCCTGCCCATTCCCTATCCTTGCCCTCAGTCGTCCTGGAAGCTGCTCACGTAGGCTGCCTTTCCTCCATGCCTATAGGGACGTGGAGATGAGCAGGGCAAAAGCAGCTGCTGGGGGTGACTGATCAGATAGGGGCAACTGATTAGATAGAAGTTTTTTTTTCCATCCATTTCCTTTGGTCCAATAGTAAGCAAAATCCTGGAGGAGCATCTCCTGGAAAGCTGAGCCAGCAAAGACAAGGCTGCATTGCCTCCCATGAGGTATGGTAAACTTCAAGTGCAGAGAGAGCTTTTGGGCAGGCTTGGAAAAACAGATAGAAAGGAAACACCTTCCTGGCAGCAACTGTTGTTGTCAAAGCTCTTTTGTAGGAGAATAGAGAGCAGAATGCAGTGCAGGCAAATATGGTCCTGACATTAGGGCGAGTTTTTTTTGAAGCTCTGTAGGGTAACTTTGGACAATGGTGGCAATGGATAGGTGGGATATCATGGGGAATATCAAAGGGAATAACCGAATGTACCTTGTACATACAAGAAAACTGAAAAATTGCATGGCAAAGATTTGGAGCAGGTCAGAGAACACAGGATAGACATATACTGGGAGCAAGTGTATTGAAACTATTACAAAAACAATGAAGAATCTAATCCAGCATTTCTGATGATCAGGACTTATCAAATTATTATATGCAATTCTAATACCTCTGAAGAGCAGAAAACAGCTTGGAACCACTCTTTACCCAAGAGTGACTTTCTCCTGTCCCTGGAGAGCTGCTGCAGTAGCTATTGGAGTCCAAATAGAACAAAAACTGCCCACAAAGCAGATGTAAAATATTACTACTGATAGCTAGCTTGCACTGCACATTTGAACTATCCAAATAGAATTTTTCTATGTTCAAAATGATCCTATGCTTAGCTAATCTATCGTCTTACTACATTTTTTTTAAGAATGCAAACCTTTTTGAGATGGTATGTTTAATAAAAGAGGTCCCGCAATAAACATTTTCTCCTATATAAATCCTGAGTTGACTACATGAAGTGTGTGCTGCGTCCTGATGCAAAGGAAGTAATGCTTAAAATGTAAAACTAAGCCATAAAGTTGTACCCATTATTATTTGCAACATACCAGCAAAGTAGGCTAATCTGAAGCCTTTTCGAGAGATGCTATCATCTGAGTGAAATCTGATCCAAACATGATCCTGTGAAGAGATGTACGGTGAGGGAATAGAGGAGCCACACGCTCTGTAGCCTTCAGTATTCTTGTAGCTTCCAATCGTCAGCCAATCTGAGCTGCATCTCCGCGACCCCTGAACATCAAAATCTTGGAAGCTGGAAAACAACAGTGAAAATTGATATTAAAATGGGCACTAAACAACCAAACTAATGAATCAGTACATGTCGAAACGGAAATTAGATGAAAGTACTCCTCGAGCACGAAACAAAACAATGGCTTCTCCATCGAGGGTGAATTATGAGGACACTAAAAGTTTGGTCATCCAAGATACTGTACCTGCTACTTAAGTAGTCCAGTTTTGCTACCAAAAAAAAAGTGTGTTCATGTTGAAGTAAATTTTTGAGTAATTCTGATCTTTAAATCATTCATTTAATAATTTTATATACACTAAGTGGTTTTATTTAACCAATTCTCCCAAGACTCTTAGCTAATGCTGCTTTTGGCCAGCGATCTGACTTGACATCCTAAGGACACCTAAAATGTCCAAAAACACAATTTCAGAGGAGATTTGCTCTGACTTGTACTACTCAAGAACCTGGTGGGTATGTCATGGAAGATATCACCCAAGCTTTAATCACAATTACATGAAGATGGGCTTGCATGTTAAAGCAGTATAAACTGCTTGGGCAAAAACAGGTCAGCACAAGCCAGAAACAAAGTTTGAACTATGCACCAGACATATACACCAGAGTGGGCAGGGGGTGGATTGAGAAATGTGGCCCCATCTGGAGTAGTGTGTCCAGTTCTGGGCTCTCCAGCACAACAGGGGCATGGAGCTACTGGAGGGACTCCAGTGGAGGGCTATAATGCTGAATAAGGGACTAAAGCACCTCTCATGAAGACAGGCTGAGAAAGCTGGCCCTGTTGAGTCTAAAGAAGAAAAGGCTGACGTGATTTATCATGGTGTACAAATACCCTAAGGGAAGGTGTCCAGAGAATGGGACTAGACTGTTTTCAGTGGTGGCCGGCAATGGCCACAAACTGAAAAAAAGGGAAGTTCTGCCTGAATTTGAGGAAAAGCTTGATGGTGAGGGTGAGAAAGCACTGGAACAGGTTGCCTAGAGCAGCTGTAGATTCTCCTTCCCTGGAGATATTCAAAACCCGCCTGGACACTATCGTGTGTGTTGTGCCCTTGGGTGACTAGGTAATCTACAGAAGTCCCTTCCAACCTTAATCATTCTGTGATCCCGAGTCTGTGATTCCCCTTAGACCAGCAGGTCTGTACTGGAAAGTGAAGTAAATTTGCAGCTAAAGTCATATATATTATATACATCCTCTGCAAAAGTCTTTACCTTAGCAAGAAAATTACCATCTTCCCCTTTAAAATGTATCATTTAATACTGGCACCGTCACAACATAAATCACACAGATTACCTATTTATTCTGTTTATAACGTCCAAAAAATTAGAAGCTGATGCAGAGCCACTTTCTCATTAGTTGGTTCTAAATTTATGTAACTGCCTATACCTGTCCCAGCTTTCCTATTCTTCAGGAACATTTCTTGCTTCCAAACTACCTACTGGAAAGGGATGCCATTTTAATAAAAACAGGTCTACATTTACAGGCAGGCAGAGGAAATCAGCGTATGCACAACCGGCAGTCACAAAAGGTGCAGTCAGTGCTTTGTGAATCTCCGTTGTTGACACAGGACCGACGTTACCTTATAGTTATGATCTCCCCGGGGTTTGCATGGATGTACCAGCTGCAGTTGATTCGTGCGGGATATTCCGAGGGCCACCCTGGACTCGTGATTGTCCCGCTCGGTGATCTAATTTGTTCTGGAAAATCTCCACAGGCTAAAAATGTAATAGCAACGATGAAAGAAATGTTACTAATCAGATTTTTTTTTTTTAAGCGAGTAGGACAAAGTCAAATCACAACTTATCAGGAAAATATCACAGTGAGTTAGCTAAGGTATAATAAAAACTGTGTCTAGAGTTGCTCACAAAGAAGCTCATAAGGATTTCTGAATGTTGCCAGTGCAGATGTTTATACTACTGTCAGTTAGTACTACAGACTGAAAGATTAATGTCTGCAGACTTTGACATCTTTATTAAAGTAAAATATTTTACATTTCCTACTTCTAGTCTTCACAGGTATTCAACTATGCATTTACACATTATACTCACAAATGCATTATGAACATGAAAAATAAATTAAAACAAAATAATTAAGTAGTCAAAATTCACTTTCTCATGAAGACCCAGCACCTGGCTATCATTTAAATGGTCCCTCTTCCAGTCCTTGGCACAGAAATCATCTTCATTTATAGGATTGCAAAAGAAAAAGTGCACTTATTGCTGCACATCTCATTTATAAATATTAAAAGTTAGGTCTCCAGGAGAGGTTTGTGCAATGCATTTCCAATAACAAACTAGAAAACTTTTATTTATAGGCCTAATTCTACTCAGTTGTACCAACTAAGACGTATTAGATCTTAATTTATGTACAGTTAAGTATTAAGATACTTTGATGTAGAATTTAGGAACTGCTCAAACTTTTTGGGAAGAAATAAGAACCAATTTCAAAACACATCAAGATAGTGTTTTACTGGAATATTCATTAACTATTTGCTGAAAATGCTTTAATTTGCAGTAAGCCCTGTAGATGGTGCTCCAACACCATGAGATTTTGGAAGCCGACCTCTGTGCGAATGGCCTGGATACACTTTGCCTCTGTTCAGACGAGCAACCAAAGGACAAGAAGATATATTTGTGAGGAGTTACTTTGTGAATAGTTATTCTCAAATTAATGTCTAAGCTAGACAACATTTTTAACAGGTATGAAAAAAAATACACAAAGAAGAGGGGAAAACATGTAAACCACTTTATACTCAACTTGCAAATCCTGGCAAGCAATTCTAAATGCTATTTGGTTACTACTGAACTAGCACTCAGCTTAAAATAAGTTGTTTCCAGATAAATTTTACATCATTACAACATTCCTCTGAATCTGGTTATTTTTTAAAAAATGGCATATTAGGCTTTCTTATAGAGAGTCACTAAGGAAGCTTTCAAATCTACCTGCTCTGACAATAACTTGATGAAGAAAATCTCACACTGGAACATCAAAATGATCCACTGAAAACCTACGTTTATTCCATTTTACGAAGTTTATCTTAAAAAAACCCTAAGCTTGCCACATATATCTGTTGAATAGGGACCTCCAAGCTCAGCCAGCAACTATCACGAAATTAGCTCCTCCTGCTTCTTATGCTGGAACCAGCAAAACCAGGAACGAAGGATATATTGCAGAAAAGAGAAAAACTGAGAGCTTAAAACAGTGACAGAGAGCAAGTGCAAGAAGAAACAGGGAAGGGACATGAAAAAGGAACGACAACTTCCTTAACTGAAGAGCAGCTGCACAGGCTAAGAACAGCTGCGTACCTGGTACAGTTTCACACACTTAAATCTATTACTTAATGAAGGAGACAAAAGGAAATTCCCATGAGTGGACCAGGTTTATAAGAGCTAAGATTATTAATTGCGTAGAAGCTGTACTTTCATTTTGCTGAGAAAATTATTTCTCAGAAAGACTTTATAAAGGTCTTCTTAGTTTTTAAAAGATAATACAGTTCTAAGGGCATCTACTCTATAAAATAAACAGCAAGAATCCCAGGCTTCTGGTTGAATAGCATGTGTTTCTTCTGAAGTTTTTGACAAAAATACTTGTAACATAATTTATGTGCTAACAAACACGGAGAACGTGCATCAGTAAGGGAGCAAAAGCCAGCTCAGCTGAAAGGCACGAAGCTTGCAGAAAGGCTGTCGATGGAGATAGAAACACTATTCCTCTGGGCTATGGAGATTTTGTACCTCTGATTTCAGCTGCAGTCGCTAGCAGCATTCTAGGCATCCGACTAAGGTACGGGTTGGTTATGTCTGTGGAAATTTAAAATTACAGGAAAACAGACTAGCTGTAAGGTCATTTGCAAAAGGCATTATGAAACACAGAAGCAAACAGCAGAATAAAAATTAGCAGGCAGAAAAGGGAGATTAAGATTGTGATTGAAGCAGAAGTACAAAACAGAGACTGAGAAAGCCGCCCTGTTTAGAAGAGAAGACACACTGTGATGCAAGCCCGGGGTAATTTCTAATTTCATGCTGGCAACTACAAATTTTGGGGGAGGGATCCCTGAACTCCACCTGCACAACACACACATAGAGATAGGTGCTGTCTTTACTGATGTTCCTCTCAATTCCCTCTACACCACTACATTCCTTGGTGCATTTCTGCTCATGCATCTCCTGTTTTACACCCTTTCCTTTATGAGACTTTATTAACTTTATTTGCTATTCTGTTTGCTATTTTATCCTCATACGTCTGCTCAGGAGATTGCAGTGTTGTAACTAGAACTGAGACATTTCAAACACTAAAGTGCAACACAGTGGTCACAAATCTGCTGAGAGGTTAAGCTGGGCACATGGCTTTCTGGTTTATATGGATTTTCTAATAGACTTTCTAAGCACATGCTGCTGAAAAGTCTTCCTTATCCCCTTTTCCTGAAATTTGTTCACCTTCCCACATTTCGGAGTGCGACCATAAACTACAGGATATTGACCGGCAAAGAGAAGTGGGCTAATGAAAGCATTATGGTACAACCTGCTACTTGCAAGTTGCAACAATACTCAAGAATGCAAAAACTGCCTAGCAAGATCTAGAGAAGTAGAGTACCTGTAATAACAGTGAACAACATGTCAAGGAAAACAGTCACTTCAGAAAAGCAGGGAAAGGAAGATTAGGGACTTATCTTCACAGTAATGCCAGGAGATTAGTTGGAAAGATAAAAGAATTAGCTTTCAATGTGAACCACAAGATGATAAGGTATGCATTATATTGGACATGGTAAGGACATGAATGCAGCTGGATAAATGATCTGAAGGTGTTTAAAAGAGCTTAGAGTAAAAAGAGAATAATGTTGTGATAAAGTCTAAACCATGAATAGGGAGGATAATTATTGCATTTTTAACTCTCAGGACCCACCTCGAGTCTGATTTAGAGCTCTGCTGGGGAAGAAGGCAAAGGAATCTTTGCCTCCAGGTCAGGCTGAAAAGCTTTAATTTGAAATGCCCTTTGCTCTGCAAGACAGAGGCACAAAGGGGTCTCAGCAATTTCTGCTGTTGTGAACAAAATGCCTTCTCAGGCCTGAAGCCTTAAAAACAAATAAAAACTATTTAAAAAAATAAAAAGGGTGTTGATGGTGGCAAAAAATGATTTTGCAGTTTTGACAGTTACAGACCCTGTGTGACAGACAGGGACAAGCCTGAAAAATGAGACACAGCAAATGCCTTTTGTTTCAAGTTTTAAAGGCATAAATACTAGTTCATTAGTGATAATTCATTTACAAGAGATAATATTCTTTTATTGCTTTTTGTAGAAAATACATGTTTTACATATTAGAGGTGTATCTGCACACTGCAACATATAATACAGAGCAAAAGCATAACTACCAGAGACAGAAGTCAGTGATATTAAAATATAACTTAGTCATGCAGCTTTACAGTGGCAGCACAACAGGAAATCTGCCATCAAGACAAATTATTTCATTCTGAATCCTTTCTCAGTAGCCACAGGAATAAGAATATCTAAGAATATTTCTTGCTTAGCCTCAACGCCAAGTCAAAATGAGATCTAGAAAGATTAGAAGTGAGAAGCGTTATTTGACTTAAAATCCTCCTCATCCAGGATAGCTGTTCAGGTAGGTTTCTGGGAGGTTGCATGAAAATGTGATTTTCAAATTCAAAAAAGGGAGGGGGGGGGGGGGCAGGCAACATACAGATTATTTCAGAGGTCTCCCAAATCCCATGCAGCCCATCCTCCTCTTGGATCTACACTGCAAGGTACCTACACGTACAAACGTGAGGAGAGTCCCACTAGCTCTGCCCTTGGACTTTGTCCAGGCTTCCCTTACCCCAGCTGCCTCCTCCGCTCCTCTCCCTACCCTGCACTATCCCAAACTCTCCACTGAAGAACTTCCTCTTTGCAGTAAGAGCAAAGCTTGGGCACTGCGATATTTACCCTGCCCCCAGCTGGAAGGGGGATCTTTCCTCGCAGGAGCTAAAGGTCTCTCTAGCAGCTGCTGCTATCTCGCACAGAAAGGACATTGTGTCCTCCTCCTGAGCGGGCAGAACCACAAACTCCACTCGCCTCATGCTCAGCAAATGCTTTTGGGCCTGTGCTGCAACCTGTGACAGCGGCTGTTGCAGCAAACAGAATGAGGGGTCAGCAAACCATATTCCAGCAACTGCACAGGCTGTTGTCTTTGCTGGACACAACCCAATTTTGGCAATGAGTGTTTGTAGAGGGACAAGCACGAGGGCTCTTGTTTATTATTCCAAGTGTGCCATAAATACACTGTACAGGACACGTGGTGCAGTACTGCTGTTGGAAAGCAACATCATTGTGGATGATACAGCAGAAGAATGAGTAGCAAATAGTGACTACAATGAGACTTGGACCTGTCTGTGTGTGGCAAAAAAGTGGAAGGGAAAGAGAAGAGGGAAAGAGAAGGTAGCATGGTGGGACAGAAGCCAGCCACTGTGTACACGCATTTCAATAGTTGAAGCTACACTGTGTGAATACCTACAACAAGATGCACAGTCAGAAGGAGTTTTTTTTATTGACTTGTTTTAGGAGAAGGGTTTCAAAACTCATTTCGGGTTCCGGGGACTAGTAGAGGTTTTCCTTTGGAAAACAGCAGCCGCCTTCTCTTCTACCAACTGAGAGTCCTCCCTAACTCCACGCACCCGAGTACCCGGGCGTTACAGAAGCGTGAGGTACCCCCCGCAGTGCAGCTGATGCCGTGCAGGATCTGCGGAACAGAGCCTGCGGAGCGGCGGCGCCTCGTGCCGTAAAGGAGGAGCATCCCTGGCTGCATCTGGAGTATTGTGTCCAGTTCTGGGCTCCACAGTACAAGAGGGATGTGGAGCTGCTGGAGAGAGTCCAGTGCAGGGCCACAAGGATGATCAGGGGCCTGGAACATCTGCCCTGTGAGGAGAGGCTGAGGGAGCTGGGCCTGTTCAGCCTGGAGAAGAGAAGGCTGAGAGGGGACCTGAGCAGTGTCTAGAAGTACCTCAAGGGAGGCAGTGAGGAGGATGGTGCTGGCCTCTTTTCACTGGTGGCCACCAAAGAACTAGAGGAAACGGCCAGAAACTGAAGCGCCAAAAGTTCCACAGGAACTTAAGGAAAACTTTCTTAACAGTGAGGGTGCCAGAGCACTGGAACAGGCTGCCTAGAGAGGTTGTGGAGTCTCCTTCTCTGGAGATCTTCCAAACCCGCTTGGACGCAGTCCTGTGCCACGTGCTCTAGGTGACCCTGCGTGTGCAGGGGGGTTGGACTAGATGATCTCTAGAGGTCCCTTCCAACCTTAAGCATTCTGTGATTCCATGATCCCGAGGACACGGAACCCATGGCTGAGGCCCAGGCCGGCGCCGCAGCGCGTGGCGAGGAGCCAGGCCTGGTTTCACAGCAGGGCACGCGGCCGCCCTCGAACGAGGCCTGTGGCGGCGGCGCCCTGGGCTCCCCGGGCAGCCAGCAGCGCCTCAGCCTGACGAGCTCTGCGTTTCTTCTTTTTTTTTCCTCTTTTAATAAAGAAACTGTGCAGTCAAGTGTGGAGCAGTTTCAGTTGCTGCTTCAATCTAATCAGGTGAAACGCGTAACTCCTGGATTTTTATTATTTGATAGTAGCAGGGTCCAAAATTACATTTCAATAAATTTCATTTCACAAAAAAACTTTACTGAGGAAAGAAAATACCAATTCAACTTAAACCAACTTTTCTCTTAGTTCAATGTTTGTATGGAAAAATAATTAAGCAGTCCACTTAGAAAGCCATAATCTGTTCATGAGCATGCAGGTATCAATTTTATCTTATGAGAATTTTTCCATGTTCCAGTTGCTTCATTCCTTATTACATGCTGCAAAAGGCAGTAATAATTTTTATAGCCAAATATCTCTTCATAAGATACCAGGTGGCTTTCAATATTTACTATTTAAGTCATGCATGAAATTTAAACATTACGAAAAATGACTTACCCGTTGACACTCCTGAAATATGCACATTTTCAGAATGTTCTGCAAGAGCACCATTTCCTAAAATTAAACATAATGAATAAGCTAATTTCCAAGATAAAATTTGTAAAAATTCTTCAGATACCCTTTTACAGAACAGAAAGAACAAAACTGAACTTATTTCAATTAACATTAAATATTATGTGCCTAGGCACATTTTAGTGTAAAACTTTGACGAAGACTAGAGAAAAAGTTATTATACAGAGAAAATAAAAACAAGTTTCATTAATGTACTAGAAACAATTAAACATACTAAAAAAGAGGAAGTAGTAATTGGCTAAAGTAGGACAGTGGTTAGAGATTTGAGGAACTTCAGATTTTCAGTTTTTTTTTTTAATCAGCATTTTGCTTCAACTGTTATTTTGCTCTTCGATAAATGTTTATTCCAATGCACCTCCCCTGTCGGCTCCTAGATGAAGATATCCAAGTAAAAGCTACGCGAGTGATGGCATTTAAGGAAATCAACATTCATAAGAAACGCTGCCTACACCTTTTGCTCAGAAAAACGTTTCAGAGGTAATTGATAAGCTACCATCAAGGAAACGCCCCAATTTTCGTTACAAATAAGTATACTTTAAAAATTACAGGGAAAAAAAGAGTGCTAAACACGTGACGAGACCAAGTAGTCGCTTCTCCATTTTCTCTGTTCAGTTTTCACACTCCTCACGCCTCTTTCAACCTTTTAAAAATCCTTTCATTAAACCTTCTAATCATTTTGAGAGAAAAGCACTGTTTTCAAGAATGGGCTGCACTTATCATCATTGGGGAAACTATAATTTGAAAAACTTTAGTAAAGAAGCTTTAAAACCACAGCTCTAACCTCCTCAAAATTTTGTTAAATTAAAATTTGCCATGTCACAAGTGTTTAGTTGACCTAAAACAGATCTATCTGAACGAGCATCTTGGTGCCCCTCAGATACAGCAGTTACAAATAAAATGGTTCAGAAATTGCTCCTGAGGTTGGCAACAAACAGGCAATGACTTTTTTTTTTACTTTCCAAAAAAGCCACACAACATAATTAGAAAGTCTGATGATCAGAATATGCAGAAAAATTCAAAGTCCTCTTCCCGCACCAAAATTACGGAGTCTTAAAGGTGTTGAGTTTTACCTTCCTCATTTTTTTTCCCCAAGTAATAATTTTACTGAATATATTTACATAAACTTTACTTGTTTACATTCAAGTTGCTTTGGCTCAATAAAGAAGAAAAACAATAAGCCCTCAAATGCTGCAATTAACCTCAAGGTGAAAAACTAGCACTTTAAATTGGAAATAGTTGTTCTCTAATACAATACTTTTTGTAAACAATAGTTTTACTTTAAAATCTCCCCATCACGAAAAAAATCTCCAAATTGTTAATTCCTCTATTTTGCATATAAATGGACGTAGAGAAGTGTTCTTCACTTTGCTTTTGTTTCTTTGGGAAGAATTAGATCTAAATTCACAAAAAGAAATCTATGTCACAAAGTGATTTTACTTGCAAGCAATGATTCCTCAGAAGCTCATTTCAGATCCCAACTTGTTTTCTATTATTACAATTACACCCTAAGGAAAACAATAACTTAAAACAAAAGGCCTTGATGTGATAAAAACTCCTATTGAAATTTCATCTTTCAAATTACAGGACGATCATCCACCATTTTTACATCTTCAAAAATTTGTTACTAGCACGTTTAATTATAGCTGCAGTTGTTACTGAACACTGAGGTAGAACAACATAAAAAAGGAATTCACAAACATTTAGAAATAGGGAAAACTTCATAGTAAATGTGGGTGAAGGGAGTCAAAGCACCCAGGAGAAGATTAGTTTTGACATTGGTTGAGAAAGGGAAACTTCCCCCCATCCACTCCCGACGATTCCCAAATTTGAATTGCATACAAACTGGCCATGCATAAAAACAGGAGAGAAAAAGAAGGAAACAAAACAGACAGGAAACAATAAAAAAGAAAAAAATATGATACCAATACTAGAGCAAAATGCGAAAATACAGGCTTAGTGCTGAAGTGATAGAAAGAAATGCAATGTATTTACAAAAAAAGCACAGACTAAAATAAATTATAAACCTATAGTGACCAGAAGCACACTAAAATGCATTTAACTTCTGTACGCTGACCTTAAAGTAATCAGACTAAGGAAGAGCTGAAGTCAGTGTCCAAAATGAAAGACTTGGTATGTTTTTTCTAAACATACTCTGTGATCTGACGTGTTTTGACACAAAGTGATGCCATGTTTATTTGCAAACCAACTTCAATCAAAGGAGGCAACAACGCTTACTCTCAACTCAGCATCAAATACTGTAATATCAAAATAGGTTTTATTTTTTTTTACTTCCTTCCCAATAACAATTTGTTACATGAAAGATAAGCTTGACAGACCTCTCGGATGATTACTTCCTTTCTTATTCAAAACGTCACTGAAATAAAATGTGCTTTTACTAATTACTTAAAATTTTCTGAAAGGAGTCAGCAATGTTCCTTATGTTACCTCAGCATGTCATTGTGTGACCCTATAAACAGGGTCCACTCGACTATCAATACATCAGATAATAGCACAGTAATTCCCATTAAGATATGGAAACCACCTTCGAAATCTTTCAGTCTACTTGACACAGTGTGTGAGTAAATAATTTTTCCTTAGCGCATTGATACAGCTTTCATATTTCTTTGATTTCTCTTAAGTATTATCCATTCCTATTTCCACCTGAAGTAGGAGGTTGAAAGAGGCTGCCTCTAACAAAACTTGACATAAAGTGTGTCCACATCCCTTACAAGTGATGGGCAAGAGACAGGCAAAGTGCTCAAAGGCACAAAGAAGCACAAATTCATTCTGCCTGCTCCAAACCAAGTCTGTTTGTCACAAAACCAACCCATTCCATCACGTGCTGCTTCTGTGACTCCTTAATAAAAGAGACTCAGGTAATCAAGTTTGCACGATCACCTTTTATTTGTCACGTATGACAAATGGATAATGGAAGTTAGGTGATATTAGGCCAATATGTACGACAAATTTAGTTTTGCAGCTTAAAACTTGGGCAGCAATTGGATTTCAATTTAAAAAAGGCAAGGCTCAAGATACAAAACAAACATTTTAAAAATCAGAATAGAGTGCTTGGTAAATGGGACATGAAATCTGTTAAACTATAGGTAAATTTCAGATAAAGCAAACCATGGAAACAGGAACCCTTTTCCAAGCTTTCTAGTGAAGCGCCCCCGAGTGCCGCTCTCCTCGCTGGCACCGTGTTGGACATTCCCTGCTTGCCGCCTTGTCCAGGCTGTTCCACACTGCACATGCTCTATAAGTAACCACCAGGGTCTGAGCTGACTTTTCATCTTACAGAATTCTAAAAATTTCTCAGCTGTCCAAAGAGCAGCCCAGCTACTTGGTTGGTCTGTGATTCCGACAGACTCATGCAGACCAGCCGGGTCCTTGGACCTTAGCCAGGCTGTCTCTGCTGCACTCAACCTCCCGAGATGCTACCTGCTCTTTCCAGCAGGCAGAACTAGGCAGCAATTCCATGAACACTTGCTTTAATTCCTCTGGATTTGGGTCTGACCTAAGGAGCAGGCAAGAAGATACCGGCTTTACCAGCAGCTCTGGGGCCTTTCGCCCATGCCGGTTGATATGAAGCCATGCTAGAAACAAAAGAAAACAAATCCAACCATGAGTCCCCACTGCTCCCAGGCAGAGTCTGGGATAGAAAACAAAAATACAAAGAGGAAAAGAAGTCACAGCATGAGAAGATGTTCAGCAGTCCAAATACCTATTCCAAGTTTCATCACAGCTTGCAGAACAGACAGGCCAGGGTGTGGGGGGACACGGGGCAAATGAAATGTTATAGCACTAAACTTGTCCCACCAAACTGCAGAGGAAAAGGAAGGGAAAACATGTGAAAGAGCAGTGCAATAGCACTCAGAGTACGATAACTTTGGGAAAAACAGCTGTAAGATTCTACTTGCTTGAAATCCAGACAGTAAAGAGATATTGGACTGACAGGAAAGCTAGCCTAGCCTAGCTAGCCTTCCCCTTCAGGCTGGGATGTAGCTCCTCACAAACTTGCTTTCCAACTGCATGCCCGGGATCTCTGGCTCTCAAAACAAAGTATAACGGCATATAAACTCAATGTACAAAACGAAGCCTGCAGTGCTGAAATAAGCATCTTCTTGAGAGTGAAATCCATGCACTTCGGAGAAGGTTAGTTTAATGGACTCTCCTCCCTGTCCCAAATTAGGTGACTGCTTTAATCAACAGGTCCAGCTTAAGCAAGACAAGTTCCTGCATTTCAGCGATCTGAACTGGGGAGTTTCTGGTAATGAACATCAAAAGTATCTAAATGCTGAAACCAAATAGCAATTGCTCTTAAGTGAAAGCCTTGTTTTAACTTCAGTTGGACTAACAGCAGTAATAAGAACATATAGTTAAGTGATACACATTGTAAAAGTGCACACAACAGCCTAGTACATGCAGATTTCTCCATTACTATTTCAAAACCTAATTTTAAAACTTCAATTTGGAAAAGAAACATGTATCTTGGGACTGAATTAAACACAAACTCTTTTAAAGAGAAATTAACTCGACTGTTAAAATGAAAAATGAGAAACAAAAATCCACAGTAAAACCGACATATTTAAGTGGCCCTTATTTTTTGCTGTTAAAGCGAGTAATCATTACCCACAAAAAAGCAGGCATATCTGCATGCAAGCTGAATTCTCTTATGTCAATTAAAGTCTCTGCCATTAGCTTTAACAGCCAAATTATAAATCCCTAAAAATGGAGTTGTATAAATTGAACTGCTGTAACAGAATGGCTACAAAGAGATAGCTTTTTCTAAACTACCTCAAGCTAGAACGTAACATGGTGCATAATGCTACAATAAGCAAATTGAACAGGATATTGCTCTTGAACCACAATTATCAGGATAGCTCCTCCAATGTGTCATGTTTCCAAAGATTCGTTATCATGCTTGAATTTAGACAACACTCTGATCGTTTCAAGTTCTTTCTTCATTTCGCTTTCAAAATTCCTGTCTATCCTGTAACCTAGAAAGAGTAAACTTGACTTGTTTACACCATGATACTTGTCAACTGGAGTTACCTTGTATTAATCTTCATCAAATTTTAATTCTACGCAGCAATGAGTGGTTTATGCTGCCAGATAAGATTTTTCCAACACACTTCCATGAACAAGTTGATGCTACAAGTTGATACCTCCAGCAAAAGGCCCCTCAGCAACTGCCTCATCCTGCCAGTCCCAAACCAGCAAGATCCGTGCTGGTCAACACAAACAGAAACATCCTTGATGCTCGTGCAGTATTCCAGCATGCTTCTTAAAAATAACTTTTTTGCTAGTGCATATCGTGAATATCCCAGCCAGCAGCCACCTCATCCCCTAATTCCTGATGAATATCTAAGCACAGTTTCCCATGGAAGAGCTGTCTGAAAACGGTGCCTGCTGGGCTGAACCACAGTAATTCCAGTCTCCTAGGTCTCCAAAGGTAACGGCCTACAAACAAAAGCACACCTAGGAAAGATTAAGGTGTTAAGGTTCAGAACAGAGCATGGAGGAGACCAACAAAACAGAGGACTTCCTCCTTCAGACAAATATATTTGTTCAGTATGTAATGGAAAACAGTTCACTCAATTGCTTATGTATGGGCCTCTCCTTATGACTCTCCTCACTCCTCTGGCTCATCATTTAAAACCTCTTCATCCCCTGAATAGCTTCCACTTATATTTGCTATGTTACTATAAATTTAGAATTATTGCATTAGCTGCAGTGATTTAATGCTATAGGAACCGCAAAGAGTTACATATTCAAAGATATATGGCTAAATTTCTGCCAAACTCCTGTAATTTAGGAATAGTTTACAGGGAATTGAAAATATGCAAATTAGAAAAGAAAAAAAAGGAAAACAAAAAACACTTCTTGCTACCATTCACATACTACAACTTCAAATAAACTCCCAAGTGAATTGAGAGGCCGTGTGCTGATATTTTATTCTTTACAACGCATAAGTCTCCGAGAACGTCTTGCTGGTTTCTTGTGTAGTTTTGCCTCCTGAAAAAGGCTCTGCTGCTGCATGGTGACTGCATGGCAGAAATTGAGAGCACGGCTTCCTCGGCAGACAGGAACAGAGGTGTGTGAAAGGAACAGAAGGGACAAGGAACTGGAAGCGGAACACACGGAAAGAAGGATGTGGGGAGAGGAAAAAAACCCAAAGAACAAAAAAGCCGGCAGTTTAAGCACTTGAACCCTTCCCTCCCAGACGGGTTAGTGAAATAAAGTGTCACAATAACAGAGGATCCTTTGAACTGAGGTGGGGCAGAGCACACAGGACACAGTCCACTGAAACCAGCACCGTTCTGGGTTGAGAAACGAAACGTCTTTCCTGGATTCCAACAGAAACCAGGAACAGCCTTCGCGGGCCAAACCCAGTTAATATTTCCTGAGTGCTGCTGGCTTAGTTTGCACCCCTGGCATTCTCTGGCTTAGAGATGCACATTGAATCACACTAACACGTTTGCACTGCAACGTGCACTGGAATTGACGACTGCAGCTAAGGCCAGCGATCGTCATCAGCGCCCATTTCAGGACCAGCATCTTTGCCACCCGGTTCTGCACAGGGCACTGCCCTGGATGAGAAGTTTTTGGTATATGTCCAGCAGTGGCTTCCTTCCCCAAAAAGGGCAACACATGCCTGTGTGTTTACACATTTCATGTGAAAAGGCAGTTAAAAAGGGATCACTAGAAGGACCAAGATTGACTTTCAATGATCATTCAGCAATAATCTCCATTTTGGCTAGAAAATCTTCCCAAGTCTCATTAATACAAAACTGCCGATTTAAAAAGTAGATTTTTTAAATCAGTTTTGCGCAGTCCATCTTTCCTCAGGATAAAATACTGAATTCCAACACATTTCAGACGGTCATTTTAAAAGTACTATTAAGATTAAACTGTACAATGAGATGTTAATTAAACTGCCAGGTAAGGAAAGGATTAGAAAACCATTTGTTTTAGTATGAAGTTACATATGCAGTATGACAGCAGCGTTGAGATAAAAGCTGTACTGCTGTGCAGGCGTCAGCCACAATTTCCTACTAGAAGCAGCCAGAGCATCAGTATGACAAGATTTATTCCCAATCCCTGTAATGGAAGAACATCTGCTACAAATGAGATACTGTAAATATATCTAAAACTTCAAACCGGGAAAGAGAAGGTTCCTGGGAGATGAGTGTTGTGGATTCCAGGCCAATAACAGCATAATTAATTTCTTTAATTAAGCAAAGAATAAAAATGACTAACATGAAACTCTATTGAAATAGTAGCCTATTTAAATGTTTATGATACAAAAGCAGGAAACAAACAAATTTTCACCATAAAAATAGGAGATACAGCACAGCATTTGTTCACAATACTCAATGCTGCTATCTTTTAATGCACCATTTGTATTTTAAGCCAGCTCTGACTCAGTTTTATTCAGAAAACCAAGAGAAGAACTGTGGATTCAATTCTGCAATGCAATTACTTTATGCAGGTTCAGGATTTTTTTTTTTTACCCCTCCTGCTTAAAAAATAAAGAAAAAAAATGTATCAACCGCTTAATGCTTTCAAAGTTATTGCTTAGGTGTAAAGGCAGGTGCCTGGTGCTGCTGGAAGTCTGCACTGCACACTTAAAACTCAAAGTACGACGCTGCACTGAAATGCCATTTACCTTCCCATGTTCTTGTGCTGCCTTCCCCTCTTCACTAAAGGCCTCAGAAGAGAGGATACTTAATGATGCTTTTAAAGAACAGATCTTCAATGTTCATTCGTCTCTCCCCGTACGTAGAACACAGCCAGGAAGTTTCTAAATGTACACTCTCTGAAAATAGCCTAATTCTAAAATTAATCAGTATTTCAATAAATATATTTATATACAAATCATGTGTGTGCATCTTCATTTTTATAACGTTGGCAACACTGCCCTAGAAATCTACAAAGAAAAACATTACAATTCCTTTAAATGCTTTGGCATCTCCACACAGAAAAAAAGCTGTATTCTCTATTGGACTGTGGCCCTCGAGGACGGTCTGCTGCCAAAGTTCACTACGTACATGAAGGTTTTGAAGAACACAGAATGAAACAGCTGTAATGGATTCAATAACTTCTCTGCTGAAACATGAAGTATTTCCTATTCCTGATCATTTTGCATCGCTAAGCTGGGGTTTGTCTTGTTTCAGATGTCAGTCTCCTTCTGAATCTCTTGATCTGTCCCCTCTTGCCCTGCTTTGGTTCATGCCACCCTTGGAAGGTGCAAACTGGATTCCTTTCGGATGACACGAACCCCGGAGATGCAGCCGTCCTGCCGATGGGCAATGACTCCTGTGGGCCAAACTAGAGCTAGTCCAGAGAAAAGCCTTAGGAAATGCCTGCAGGGTACACACTAAACCCCCAGCACAGCTTGTTTGGGCCCACGGATCCACTCCAGGACGTGCCAACGCAGACACCGCACTAAGGTCCAGCCCCAGCAGCCGGTTCTCTGCCCGCAGCAGGTTCAGGACGGATCCGCAGGTTCCTTCGGGATGAGCAACGCGCCCTCCTTTGGGATTCTGCACACACCGAGGTCACCGCTCATTAACATTGCACTGACTGGGGATGCTGTCCTGGCGCACAAAAGCAAACAGGGCATTTCCAGAATCCCATATAACAGCGTGACGACATGTTGGCAGAACGCAAGATCTGAAGCAAAGGGAGCTCGGAGGAAAGGAGAGAAAGAGAGACAAAACACCCAGAAGAGCCACAACCCTCGACTGCCTTCAGCCCCTGCACAGCCACGCCGGGTACCACTGCTCGGCCAGAACAACCTGCTTCGGTTGTATTTCATTTGACATAATCAACCTGTTTGCTGGGGTCACCAGCAAGACAGCCAGGCCAGAAGACCCTCTGCCCACCTGTCAGCAAGATAAGCCAAGTCCCACATGTCTCAACAAGGGAAGCTGTAACCAGGGCCAGCCTTGCGCAGTGCTCCAGGTGGAGCTAATTCCCAGAGACACTCTGTGGCTGTGCATGTTTTCACTCAAATACAGAAAAATGATTTAACAGCAAAAAACACCTTTACGGAAGAGACGAATCGTGAGAATGTTTCAACAGCAACAACGAAAATGTAAAACCTTCCAGCTGCAGGCAGAAAAGGTGCGGGCAGAAGGAAACTCGATTTTTGTGTGTTCTCACTCAAATTCCACAAACTATTTATAGGCAACTCTAAGATATTTGGCAGTAAGCAGTGGAAATTGGACATCTAACACAGTCGCTGGCTCAGCATCAACAAGATTCCTGATTTTAAGCACATAAGTAGTTCTATTCATGTCAAATCTTATATTTATGCTCAGTCAGGTATGAAGCTACTTGACTGAGGTGGCTGCTTGGAAGCTGCAAGTATTTTAGGGTAGCAGTGCTTTAAATGAGAGCTTAAGTGTAATATTTTGAATTAACCAAATCATGAGTCGAGAAAATGACGACACTGCTAAAGACAAATGCTTCAACAGTGGGTAGAGTCTTTTAAACTACAGCTGAATATGTAGTAACTTAAAAAAAAAAATGATACCTAAAGAAATAAAAGTGTATAAAACATAAGCTAGTAAAAATAACCAAGAGACCATACTGTCCATCCCTATATAACTGAAATACCTCATTATCAGTATCTTTCTTAAGTTCTTATACCCTTTCATGAATACAACTGTAATAGTTTGCTCTCGTATTTGAAATATTCCAGTGCTGCATTACTTACAAAGCTAGGAAACTCTGGGGGTTCTCAGCTATTTTCAACAGCTATTTTTAAAATAAAACTCAATAAATTCCATAAAAAACCTCAATTATTTTTACAAAGGGCTGTTCAGAGACTTTGTACATATCCACCACAGTGCTTCTCATCTGAAAATCCCTTTCAAAAGCTAGAAGTATTTCACATTTGAGAAGCTGAAGAGTTAAGACTAGGGGAAAAATTTTGTGTGTGGGCTGCAGAGTCCTCAGAGTAGGGGAAAAAAATATTTCAGATTTGATTCAAACTGCCCACATGCTTCATACTTTTATCTACTACAATTTCTTCATACTGCTCTAGCAGTAAAATACCTGGTTTTGCTTTTGCTCCACACAGATTCAGATTATTTTCCTTTTTTTTTTAAAAAAAATATCTAATAACAGGAACAAATACTAGGAGAAAACCATCCATATATGGCTGACATATAATATCTAAAAAACCAAGGAGATGATAAGCTAGGCCTCTATCAGAAATAAGAAAGTAAAATCAGGGCTCAGGTCATATATTCTTAAGATAGAATACCGATATGAACTTTGTTCTTCGTATAATTTGATTCCCTTCTGTCTTGGAAGAGTGTTAACAGAAAAAATGAAATCATTATGAATAAAGTAATACAACAGCCATCATAAATCTATTATAAGGTTGCAGAAATGAAAATATTTTCTGCTATTAACCTGGGAGAAAGCCATGAATCCCTACCAAGAACCCTCCAAATGTCTGAGCTTCTACTTCCAAATGACAGCATGACTCAGATTTACAACTGATTTTTTCCAAAAAAGACTTAAGAAGTGTAGGAGTACTCAATATTGCAGGGAGGTGGAGAGGGTGCAGAGGAAAGGAATTCATATAAATTTTTAAAGAGAAAGCAAACACTGCTCCAAGTACCAGACCATATGATTATTTACAGGGCCTACACCTCATGTGATCAATGGCTCAAAACACAACACTAGTCATGTTAGTGAAATAGAAAAGAAAACCAAAATCATCTAATATATGCCCAAAGAATGAGACTTTCAACATACTGAGAAATATTTAGGCTCATTGGCTTCGTAAAAATCCCTTACAAACACCTTCAAGTCCTTACCCAAAAGGTGCGTTAAGTTGCTCCACTGTAGGCAGTTCCTAAGGAGGAAATTTCCCCTTTTTGAGGCAAAAAGCAGGGAGTGGAGCTGTGCTTAAACCTGCACCAGCTGGGCTCTGTCCGGAGCAGGGGCCTGGGCAAGGTGGGCAATGGGAATTCCCAGGTCTGAGCCCCGCTCTGCCTTGGGAAGCGGCAATGGGGAGCTGGGATTCACCTGCACACAGACGGACACGGACACACACACGGACACACACACGGACACACACACGGACACACACACGGACACACACACGGAGTGATCAGTGGCCGGCACTGCGGAGCAGCACCGGTTCGGCACACACGACCCACACGCGTGGCACACATCAGCCCATCAGACAGAGGGGCCACACAAGCACAGCAAGGTTAGTCCATCAGGAAAAATATCCCCACTTGAAACATGCACTTGTGTTTTCCTCCCTTCCCATCACTTATTACTAGGCGTAAACATTTGATTTTCACAAGCTTTTATGCTCTGCAGTGGGTTTGGTTTTCCTTCGACAGAATTCAGAAGTAGAGCAAAGTTCCCAAGAAAGCTCATTTCCTCTACACTCAAAAAAAGAAATTCACAGAAACCACAGCCCTTGCAAGTACTTGCCCAGACCTGTTTATGCAAAGTTTGCTAACTGGAGTTTTCACACCCGTAGCACACAGTGACCCTGAACTTGCACAGGGCCACGCAGCCCACGTAGCTCTCGATATTAATCAGCATCTCTGCCCTTTCCTAAGGCTTCACTAAGGCCACCCTTCCTATGGATTTTAAGAGGAGAGGGAAGAGAGAACTCCTAAGGCTCTTTCTGCCTGTGCCTTCAAGCATCTGTCAAACAGAGCCTTTGGGAATCCCGTGCAAACATCCATGTGCAAAACTCATGGCATTGGTATGAATAATTTGATCTGCCCTAGCTGCAGCAGATAGAGACATGTCACTTAGTTTTAAGGTAACCCCAACATACAGATGTTTCCATTCCTATTATATAAAAAAAGATTCACATAGTTGTTCGGCTACGGCTATTTGTTAGCTTCAAAAATCTCCATCATTGCACCAGAACAGGCTATTAATTAGCTATGCTAATTTTCTAGACTTGCCTCAGCTATACTGTTTATTCAACATCCTTAGGACTTCAGGAAAGAATGAGGCAGGAACTTGTTAGGACTTGCCAGCTGCACCACGCTGCAGTGCCCAAACCGCACCGTGCGCGGCCTCTGTTCAAGAGCTGACAGACACCAGCAGGCAGACTGCCCGCATGGCATCAAACTGATCCTACCTACATTGCTAACTTCTTTGGTAAAGAATCAGAGCTGAAGATAGCCACGTCATACTCCTGGTACACAGGCCTGTGCACACACACGAGTAAACTCAGCACTCGTACGAATTCTGTATGTGCCAATATTGCTACTTTTAACAGGCATTTGTTGAAAGCGCATTCGTTTTCTACAAGAAATCAAATGATAAGGGAAATATCCAGTAAAATTTGCAGTTCGGCAAAATTTATTCTCTCTCCTATATATAAACCTGCCTACACTTGTGCAGAACTGGGTTACAACTGGTGCCCAGGTCACTGATTCTAACCTGAGGGGCTTCACAAAGCACCATGAGCATTATAAAGAAGATTAGAAGTCTATGTCGATAATTAAGGGAAAAAAAAAAAAAAAAAGGCAGCTATAAAGTTCTAAGATTCAAAACAATATTTCTTCCCCTCTCTTTGGGAAGCATATCTTTCTTTTTTTCTTCCAGGTTATCCACTACTGGTCCTGTGACTCCTGTCCTGGAAGGACGATGCTGGTGTCGCAACTTGCGCATTAGCACACGTATACCTATAAAGGGAAACGTTTATCTAGTTCCATGTCAGGCACGATGAAGTATCTTAAAAATAAATTTCTGAAAAGTTAGTTTAGACTCTCTTTTACTTGGCTTATGAGATTTATGAAACATAGTAACTCTCTACTGTGTTTCATAACACTACAAGTAAATATTCCTCATGATTATAGCTCTATTATGTCAGGACGGTACAAACAAGAAAGACAACTCTTGCTCCACAGAGCTCAGTTTTGTGAGAGCTGTACATGTTACATTGCACAAGGTGAAGGAAGGGACAATGAAAAAGCAGGAAACATGAAGATGAAAATTTGGCAAGAAATCCCAGCCCACAAGGTGCATCGAGGGAACCAGAGCAAGAAGGTTGGGAGAAAATGAGTGGGATGGCTTCATGGGTCCAGTGGAGAGAATCTACCCAGGTGGCAGGAAGCATGGAAGAAGGAATAGACAAACCTGAATCATGTCAATATGTGCAAACTTCGGAAACCGTTTGTGAGGGTCTGAATTCTACTAATCGCTAGAAGTAGCTATAAAGACAGCAGGAAAGATTATTTGAAAACACCTATAAAACAATAATTGCAATATAAAAAGAAGCCGTTAATGCTGCCACCTCTACGTGAGATGAAAAGATGGTCCACGTCTTGGAGCCAGGACACTTCTTGTCACACGGCACAGCACTGCAAGACACTGGCACCTTCACGCCATAGGGATGACCCTGAGATCTTCCACTTTTGGGAGGTTAATACGAGAGCGTTGGATGGTCCTGTGTCCCCACAATTGTAAAAATGAAGCAAAAAACCTCTAGGACTAAGCATTTGACTTGACAGCCAGCATAGGCAGCTGCAATTCCGCAGGGTTCAGCAAACTTTCAGGACAGCCATTGCATATGTGACATTAGTCAAAGTAGTCAGAACAAAGTTTGTTTCTAAACACTTTGATATTTCAGTTTCCTGTGGTCGAACTACATCCCTCAGAGAGGCAAGTTATCAAAAGGAGGCTTTAGATGTGTTAAATGAGACACAACACAAAGTTAACTTACTATATGGACCTTTAATAAAAAAAAAAAAAAAAAAAAAAAAAAAAAGGCAATTGTTCCTTACATAAATTAAATGTTTGGGTACGAGAAAGGCTGTTTGTATGACCCTAAGCAAGTCTCCTGCACTTACTCTCAACAGAGCCAATAAGGAAAAGTCCCATAATCTTTGTCACAAAATTCGAAGAGTTTTATTATGTTACAGTAACTGTAAGGATGCAGGAAAAGCCCCTTGTTCTCCATCTTTGTCCCTACTTTTCACAATGCAGAATTTGAACTACATCCTGCTTTCCCTCCTTGCCATTCAAACATGCACAGCTGCTCCCGGCTGTTTGCAGCCTCTGTCAAACACGTTCATCTGCTTGGGGCAGCGGAACTGATTTGAATTCTGAGCAATTTACAGGAAATTGATAATATACATCAAATTTAGCAGACAGGCTTTATTTGTTCATCTTGGTGCCAGATAAATCAAAATTTGGTGTCCGACTGCACTCTACATCTTCATGTTTTGAAAATTCATAGTAATGCGAAAGAGCAAACGGATTTCAAAAGAGCCAGAGCTGACCTTGAAGTGGAAAGGCCAGCTTAAGGAGGTGTGACTGGGTCCGTTCACTTCTAAATAATGTTACAATCGCAATGAAAAGCACCACAGAGATGACTGACAAAGATGTGAGCTGCTGCTCCTCACCTCAGCGGATCTGATGAAAGCGCCTGGGAATGACCATTGCTCTGAGTTTCGATGCTGTGTGATGCTGCTCGCCCCAATATCGCTGCTCTCAGCTAATGGCCCAGGAAAACAGGGCTTACCCACACGCCAGTTCCACCGGTAGGACTGGGAGAAGGGGTTCACGCACGCACGGGGCTCCCCAAGCCCTCCAGGTGCTGGGAACTTGGCACGGGCAACACAGGAGGTTTCCCACTGCAGCACAGTGAGAGATGCCAGACAACCAGCAGCTCCTGTGGGGAGGGCAAGGCAGGAGGCAGGCGTGGGTAGCCACGCACATTAACACGTACACACGTGCTCGAGGACACAGCTCCGAGGACAGGAGCACCTGCAGGAAGAGCGGCTCGCACGTAACGAGGGCAGCGAACGCCTCCGAGAGGAGAATGCCATCCAACAGGTTTACCCAAAATACTTACCACCACTTACCCTGACATCCGGATTTATTATAATCATCTCCCATTACACTAGCCCTGCACCCAGTATACCTCACCTCTCTCTCTGCCTTGAGCTGTTGTTCTAGCTCTTCTCATTTATCCCTTTTCTTGATCAAAGATCTTGATCGTGATTTACATGAGTCATTAACTTCCTGTCTCCGGAGTTTTAAGAACGTAAGAATTTTTTGCTGTACTCCAAATAGTTTGCTAAAAAAAGGTCTTATAGAAGACATGGGATACTATATCAGCCTATTCCAGCCTGGAGAAGAGAAGGCTGAGAGGGGATCTAATCAGTGTATATAAGTACCTCAAGGGAGGGAGTGCAGAGGACGGTGCTGGTCTCTTTTCAGTGGTGGCCACTGATAGGACTAGAGGAAATGGCCGCAAACTGAAACACCAAAAGTTCCACAGGAACTTAAGGAAAAATTTCTTATCAGTGAGGGTGCCAGAGCACTGGAACAGGCTGCCCGGAGAGGTTGTGGAGTCTCCTTCTCTGGAGATCTTCAAACCCGCTTGGACGCAGTCCTGTGCCACGTGCTCTAGGTGACCCTGCGTGTGCAGGGGGGTTGGACTAGGTGATCTCTAGAGGTCCCTTCCAACCTTAAGCAACCTGTGATTCTATATAACAAGAGTCCTTCCACTCTTTCCCTCAGATTCCTGTCAAGAATCATTCAGCTGCAACCCGCCGTTCCATCATTTAGTGTTCATGATTACTGACCACCTCAGTCCATCCTGTTCACAACCTGATACTTTAAAAGCCACTTCAGTTGCTCAGTTGCATCTCTGCTGTTTTGCAATCTGATGTCAACTTCAGGCCAGCCTCCTGCGCATCACAGAGCATAAAAACATTACACAGCTGCACATTCCCGACAGCTTCCGAAAATTCAAACTATCTCTGTGACCTTTAGCAGAGATGTAGCAGTCCCAAAAATCAAGTTAATAAGAATTTCATGAAAATGAATACATTTCTACTCATGTTCCAAGAAGGCAGCTTCACTGTAAAATTACTCTTTACTAAATGTAAGAAAGTCCAAGATAGGATATAAGAATCCTGGAAAAAAAAATTACTTTTCTGCTTCCAGTAAGAGAAAACTGCCCTGAAAAGCTCTTTAAATGACAGCACTGGATAATCTAAAACAGTCTGAATGTGTTCACTATACACGGGGCTGATTCTTATGAGCAGAAAAATAGTGGCATTTTGGTGATGACGGAAATCAGTTGGTAGTTGCATTTGTGAAAACAGGAAGGGGTAAGAGTTGGTGTTTTAAACTGTAAGCAGGGGAACAGGCACAACTCTCGGGTTAGCTTTTCTGCTATGCAAAGGAACCTCCACCCTTCCCAAAGGGCGGCAGCAGCATTTCAACACCTTGGGGGTCCCCTCGTCCTTCGGCTCCCTCCTCGAGCGGGGCAGGGGCCCTGGCAGCCCGCAGGACTCGCATGCTCAGCGGGACACCAACACCTGGGGCCTCCATGGAGAGAGCAGAGGGAAGGAGACTGCTTTGAATCATAGAATCATAGAATGCTTAGGGTTGGAAGGGACCTCTAGAGATCATCTAGTCCAACCCCCTGCACACACAGGGTCACCTAGAGCACGTGGCACAGGACTGCGTCCAAGCGGGTTTGAAGATCTCCAGAGAAGGAGACTCCACAACCTCTCTGGGCAGCCTGTTCCAGGGCTCTGGCACCCTCACTGTTAAGAAATTTTTCCTTAAGTTCCTGTGGAACTTTTGGTGCTTCAGTTTGTGGCCATTACCTCTAGTCCTATCAGTGGCCACCAGTGAAAAGAGGCCAGCACCATCCTCCTCACTGCCTCCCTTGAGGTACTGCTAGACACTGCTCAGGTCCCCTCTCAGCCTTCTCTTCTCCAGCTGAACAGGCCCAGCTCCCTCAGCCTCTCCTCATAGGGCAGATGTTCCAGGCCTCTGCAATTCAGATGAGTACATCAGACACTGCATCCTGCCAAACGCCAAATAATCCTTCCCTATTGATTCTGCCTTAAATTAAGCCATACCAAAACTCACTTCACACGTGCATACAAAATCAGCAGCAGACCCTACACTCACGCGCATCTGCAGAACTGCTATTTATTTTCTGTGCTTCAGCCTCTACCCTGTAAACAAGAATACTTTATAGGAATGCTGTGTGGAGGGTTATTAATCTGTCTTAATACTTAAATCTCAGACAATAAAGAGCTCAGACAACTTATTTTAAAAGAAAAATATTCCTGCAAGGTTTGTTTCCAAGCGTGTCCTATGAGTAAGACACAGTAAATTTAGATGTAAATTAAGTTTATAGCATCCTTTCAGGATAAGGCCAATTTTGAGAAAGGAAGCTCAGTACCAGCACTGTGCATCACTGCTAGATACACAAGAGCCCTTTTACAAAGAGATGGCACATATGAAGTAACAGCCAACTAGGCAAAGAAACTCTAACAGCAGCTATTTGTTGCAACACTCAAAACCAACCACTGTATGAATGAAAGAAAGCGATTTTTGCAGAAGAGAAGAATACTTTGGAAAATAGCTGTGAAGAGATACTAGTATTTTATGTTAATACCATTTACTGAAGTTGATAGGCAGTTGTATTCTTTTGGCTGTAGCTTCTTTTCAATTTGCATGAAAAACATTGTTACACTTGTGCATTGATGAAAGTAGATTACAACCCTTACAATTCCTCACTGGCAACTCTGTCTAATGAATAATAATAAGCCATAGTTTAAGGGCATTGGTTTCACTTTGTATTTGCTATTCAAAAAAGGAAGAGAATATCACCAAAAGAAATACAGTTCTGGGAAAGAAGTATAAAGGCAGTCTGGAATATTTCATGGTATCTAAGTTTCCCATTAAATTCTTCATCTTGCATCGACATTATATGCATATTACTTTCTAAAATTAGCAAGTACTTTCAAGTTGATATAGATTGCAAAACTGAAGAGCAAGACTTACTTGTAATGAAGTACAGACTACAAAGACAGAATACTTGCAGATTCTGACACTGTTTATGCTTCACAAATTACACCACTGATTGCTACCCACTTGACAATTATTTGCTTGATTTTTCTTTCTAGATCTACAGACATACTTTGAGGCTCAATGATGCCCTTATAAGAATTTTTTAACATGGACTCAGTTATTTTAAGTGTTCGGGGTCCCAAGACAGTCTGATTTCTCTTAAGATCTATACAGACCTCTATGAAACACTTTACTAGGATCAGTCCCCAGAGGGTAGCTGTTAGGCAACTAAAAGCGATGCTATAAATCTCATGTTGCTTAGCCTTTATCCTCTCAAGGCAAAACAAATTCTCTGTCTTTCTAGCATGGACCATCTACAACAGAGATGGATGGCCTCCAACCCGAGTGCTCTGCAAAATACAAAACGAAAGCATTAGATTTTTGGTAAAATTTTCAAATGCAAATTTTTAATAACCATACCCCGAAAAAATCCTAGGATCGAAATAAATCTCCTTACTTATAACCCTGAAATTTCAGGCAACATTTTTTTTTAAAGTAGCTCATTTTAATTTGATCTTACTGATAGCAGCAATAAAATTTAAACTGATCACAAGAAGGCACAGTAAAGTCAGAGCTAGGTGTGAGTGAAAACTCCACACGCACATATCCTACTAAATATGCAAACTGACCACAGGACCTATCTGTACTTGCATAAAATTCCGTGCATGTCAGAAAAAATGGAAGTTTTATCTTGGTCTTGTCAGCTTCCAGTGGCACAGGAACGTATGGATGAAGCAAATGACTTAAAAAGGTCACTTAAAGTAACAGGAGACCCATTGCCCCCTTAAGCACACAGCAAATTAAATTGATTTGGAAAACAAAGGTGTGTATTGATAACAGAATCTCTTGGCATGCTTTGCACACATACATAAATCCAGCATCTTGGGGAGCTTCTATCTAAGGAATACAATAGTTCATAATATACATGTATTTTTAAAGATATGTCCATTCCATGAGAAGGTCTGTTTCATTGCGTGTGGTTACAAAAGGGATCTAAGGAGGACATAAAAATGTTTCAAATAGGATTTTCTTATTAAGGAATCCAACTACAAAATAAATAACGTGTAGATTAGGCTTTAACACAGGAATTCTTGCTATAATATTGAGGGTAAAAATATATATTAAAAAGCCCTATATTTAGAGACAGGCATTCCATTCTATTAAAAACCTGCTCGTTAGCAAAAAATCAGCACTTGCTCCTACACCCTTTTTAAAGAACGGCACTGAATTTTAAATTGGCATAAAATATGACATAGCACGGTAACAAGCACAAGATCAATTCCAGACATAAAGCCTCCATGTTCTAATTTCTATGTAGCTGCTGTTACATAAAACATATTGTTCTACTATTATTTATAAACTGTGATCAACCTCTTTACAACTTTAAAGCTGGGTCAGACCTTTCTCATAATTATCTGCCTCAGGGTGGGAAGGGGCACTGTTTGAGGTGCCCAATTTACTTTCATAACACACATGTACCTGAGAAACGTAGATGTTTATTTCAAAGTTAGAAGCTTCGAGTGCTTCATTTATTCCTGTACCTGCATCCTACATGGGCATCCAAGCAGGATTCCAGAGTGAACTTGGCTTTAAAACTTTAAATTCATCCTTTTTATTATTTTCAAAAGTATTTTATGCATGAATCCTTCATGTCCCAAGCTCTAAATGGCTATGGAGCGTTCAGATGCATCCCCTCTGTCCAGCCACAAACTCAGTTCCAGAAAGCTGGCTGCAAAGCAAACCTTGCCACTGGTGGCCCGTGTATATACTCTTCACACTATGCTTTTCATTAACATTTTAAGGCAGATATATAAGCAAACTTCTCAAAATACAAATACTAAAAAAGTCAGTATGAAGTTCTACCATAATTTTTGGCTAATTGGCAGTGCTGAGGGGCTCTCAACCACCCTCAAGCTCTTGTTAGATCCAAGTTCACCAAAGGGACTCATTCCTGGGGGATGTGGCATGTTTGCAGCCCTGTTGCTCCTTCTAGTCTAGGATAAAGGATCTCCTCTTTCAGCAATACTCCTCAGAGACCCCAAGGGCACCGTACACTAGCACTGGCTGATCCTACTGATCCTGGGGCAAACTGGCTCTTCTCTAAGGAGGGACAATGCGGCTCTGCTCCTTCTTCCAGACAAAAACGCAGGACTGCCCCAGTTTTCACTCTGGAACAAAAAAGAGGGAAAGCCAATACCGTGGGCTTAATGGGACATTAGTGACACCATCCTTTGGCTTTGGTGTATCAGGTTGCCATTTCCACTAGAATTCTGATACGACAGAAATCTTGTTACAGCTCCTGCACGTGGATACAACATGTGACTTCAGGACGGGAATGAAGATCACTGGACAACACATAGGTAGGAGCCAACAGGCATTGAGAACAGTTTCAACTGCATCTGCAGAAACATGGAGGTCAGAAATAACTGGATTCTAGGAACATATCCAGGATACATCCAGCACTAAAGCAGATGGAAAAGGCCCGATTCCCAAATGCCAGTACCTGCAAGAAACAGGCGTGTACAACCACGTAAAAAATGGGTGTTTCAATGTGCTGATAAAAGCCATATGCAAAGTTACTAAAATGCTCAAAGATCTCAGTCAGCTCCTTCACTTCATCTTCTAAAGTTCAGGTCTGAAGCAAGAAGTGAAAATTTCCGTGACACTTCCCTGCCTGGTAGTTCCTGGAAGGCCCGAAGGCTGGACCTCAGGCTACGCTCAAGCTTCTCTCACTTGCAGATTATACGTAAGAGTAACATATTAAACCAATCAGATGCTCACTCAGTCACTATAACACCCCTGAAAATAAAGCTGGTTCCCTTCTATTTTCACAGCTTCCCAAAAAGCAGCTGTTCCCAAGGCAGAAGCGGTTTGGCCATTCTGCCGTGGAGCCAGGAATTCACCTTCTCAAGGCTCGTTCTCATCATCCCTGCCCTTGCTATCCCAGTGTTCCAGTGTTCATGAACCACCTCTTACCACAGATATTAGTTGACCCTGAGCCATGGACCTGGTTGATTTTTCAGTATTTTAGATACAAAATACAGGAAAACAAAAACAAAAACAAAACAAAAGCTGCTCTGATGAGGGATGCCCCTTTTATTTTTTTTTAAGAAACAAATTAAACTACTACTCAAACCCACCCCAGACGCTATTTCCAGCTGCATGTTGTTGTGATCAGGATGCATATGAATCATGGCTTTATCATTCATTTTCCTGACCTGCTGAGAAATCTCTTTTATGGAATATTTAAGTCAATGTTCGCACCATGGAGAAAAATGTTGTCTCTAGACTTCTAAAGAAAGTGCCAGTTGGGGAAAAAATGAAATATGTAATCTCCAAGGCCAGTTAGAAATATTTCCATATGGTTTAGACAGGCATTGCAAGTTAAATCCCCATGTACTGTCTCCGAGCACTTCTTTAGAAGAGAGCAAGCAGAAAAAAATGTAATTGCTTGCTAGCATGCAGCGTAGACTGGAGTAAATACAAGAATATTATGAATAATACAGCATGTTTGTTAGGGCTCAAGAATCATTCTCTCTTTGAAGAGGATTTTTTAAGCTGTGTTTACAGGAAAATGCGGTCAAAACCCGCATTTAAAACTCTGCATTAAGAGTAATACTTATGTATAAGGATTTATTTACTGCATGTGACCTAGTCATTATCTCTCTTAGTCCCAGTTACTACAATTTGGAAATGTCAGTTTTCATTTTCATTTACCAGAGATGCTCAAAATATAATCTCATAAAAGGGACACATCCTGTATGGGCACTACCTTATTCTTGGATTTTAATAGACTTTGGATGGTCTTACGGACCAGAAGTCTTATGGAAATTCATATACACTTAAAGTCTAGAATACATTAACATATATTTTTTCCTCTACATGCACCAACAATACTTAAATTTTCTTTTATAAATTTCCTTCAGTAATAAAAAGTTCTTCTTACAGGATAAGCTCTTCAAATAAGTAAGGTCACTAAAATTTTAGGAAACAGAACTGAGTAGAAAGAACTTATTACTAGTAAGACAGTATATATTAAGAGAATAAATGAAATTCCCTAAATTGTTTTCCTCGGGAAAACAACTCCCAGAGTCTACTCTCAGAGGGACCTACAATATGTTTCACTGGGTTAAAAGCTGGAATAATAAACCAAAGCTACAGGACCCTTTGGCAGAGTAATTCCTTCCTATATTTTAAACATAAGTGACTTCATTATAGTCTTCTACCACTTACAAAGTGCCTGCACACTACTTGCTATAGGATTACTGGACTGTTTTCTAGCAGGAATTCACTTAAAAATTCTACTCTGGGCTGTTGCCCACTCAGTCACAGCAGAGGGAACGTCCAAGTCCAGGGAAGGCTGGTCAGGAATTAGGAACCCAAAACCAGGGGGGTGAACACAAGGAATTCTCATGCCAACACACAGCCCAGCACTCACGGTAACAGCACGGTGCTTGGTTCACTCTCACTGCTTTGGTGGCAGTTCACATTTTCCTGTACCAGGGAGTACGTTCCGCTTTGCTTCTCTTCAAATACACTGCAGCCACCCACTAAGAGCAGCTGAGAAAGCACCGGCAAGTCACAAGACCCTTCAGTGAAGGGGGAGAAAAATCTTATGACAATTCAAGCTACTAAGCAGTGTTTTATTATGATATTTTCTTTTCAAAATATGCTTTACTTATGTTACTAGCTTACTGCTAATCCAGTAACAAATATTTTTTTTTTCCTAATTTCAGAAAGTTGCTGCTCAGGAAACCAAAAAGGAAGTTATTGCCTCATGACCTAAAACTACAGTGTCAAATGCAACAGAGGGAAAAAGTCTACTGAATAGCTACCGCATGTGCTCGCCTTGTTAAAAAACACTTTATTTTTAAAAAATGGTTATAATCAAAGTACAATGTAGCAAAAGTTACAAAGTTATGTATCCAAATTCTAAGCACCTGCTCTGAGAAGCAAATCCAAAATGAAATTCAGAAGCAAACTGCTTTTCAAAGTATTTGCACTGATCTGACATTATGCTCATTTCAGTAGTTAAAATTCAGATATAGAAAGAATCAATACTATGTACTTCAATGCAAATGTAAACTTTCATGTAAAAATGCTTTAGTAAAGTAACAGCTGTTGGGGAAAAAAGAAATAAAAAAGAGGCGAAAACACCAAAATATGCAATCAGAACAACACAGTTTTTCAGAGTACCGTATCATATAATCTACTATTTCAAATGCTTACAGCATTTGAGCCGTGGGAATAAACACAAGAGAGGCTTCAACATATTTAACCCAGATCTACAACCAACTTCCATAACATTTCAGGGCACTACATGTTTTCTTACAGCCACATCAACTAAGCAGACTAAATCATATCTATCTATATATATCTCAAAGTGTGATAAATCACATTATTTCAAATAATACCTAGCTAGATATCTATCAGATGATGATGGCATTTAACATGATCATTAACTATCTGGGACAGTATAAATAAACTAGAAAATGCAGGGAAATCTATAAAAGAAAAGAAAATGCTATTTACAATGTACAAAGCACTCAAGAATTTAAAATATGTTGTAAGGGCATTAGTGAATTATTCTTCACAAGTAGGAAAACAATTTCTTTCCACAGCTAGAAAAACTGAGGCACATGATATAAAAAGTGATCTGTGCAAGGCTACCTTTGCCTCTAGAATACCGAAAAGAAATTCTTAGACTTTGACTGTAGAGTTAAGATCTGCAAGTGAAGCACAAAACTAATCACAATCCCAAGTTTTGTAGCTAGCAGAAATATAAAACATTTGGGAATTAGTGGAAAACATGCAGATACTCATCTATAATAACTTGATTTTTTTTAAAACTATCAAAGCAAAGAAATTCATGTGTAGGTTCCTGCAAATCCTAAGCCAGCAGAGCTCTTCCTTTCCCAGCAATGATGGGGAAGTTGTGCTAATTGTGTTTTGTTTGTTCTGATGACAGGAAAGCCACGTGGCTTCTCTACGGAGATGGGTTACACGAACCTCTCTGCTCTCCCTCTAGCTGAAGGTATTCTCATTTAGGACATAGCTACGATCACATCAATGACACTAGATTAAATTTTCAAACTCCGTTTTGCTGTGAGGTTGTCCAGAACCTGGGTATTTTTCTTTTCCCCTCAAATATTCTCCAAGTGACATCGCAGATCCTTTGACTACAGGACTAGTTGTGGTTCTGAACAGCCTGGCTGAATATATATTGGAATGAACAGCAGACAGATGATGAACCTTTTTGATAATATAAATTGATATGTCATTACAATTAGGATGTTTCCCTTCAAGGACTACAAAACCATTCTAATATACTAAAAGCAGCGGTTTTGCCAATAACATGATTTATGGCTTAGTGAAATGCACTTGTCCAGCATATCGTAAAAGTGATAAAAAAAAAAAAAGTGGTATTCAGGAACTTAAGATACAATAGTCTGTAAAGCCAAACCAATCCTCCAGCACAGTCTGTTCTGGCTTTACAGAGCAACTTCTTTAGGGAATTAAACAAACTGGCTGACAGGCTTTATTTGCTTACATGTACAAGCTATCATTTCAAACAGGGTGAATAAGCCATCATTCTTCCTCATACCATCATTATCAAACTGATATGATATAAAAATTGGGTCCAGACAAGTGAACCTTTACAAAAATTTTATCTGCCTAAATTTGAAACTAAATGATCACTTGCACATGTAACCTCTTGTAACAGTTGTACCATGGAAACTCGAGATGGTATGACTTCAGAACTAAATGTTATAAAGCTTGTAAATGTAATATGTCTTTCTCTAATGGGCCTGCATAATGTCAAAGGAGTTGCAGTCTCAGTAGAAACATACGATATTGCTTCAATTTCAATACCAGAGAATAATCAGCTTTTGACCTTTCTTTTCTCATCTTCTGTATCTTTCTTTTATATTCATTACACCTGGTGATACTAGAAGCATCACAAACACAGGTTAGTCTAGCTACTGTACAGAAGCACTGATTATTACCAACTGTAGAGAACACCATAAAAGTTTGCTATAACATTCTGTGCAGTGGAATACAAATTCAAATTAATATAGGGGGTGGCAGATAGATTCAAGATAATAAAAAATCTCTAGAAATGAAAGGAAGCCGAGTAGCCACGTTTTCAGACTACATCCCAAATTATCTGTGCCCTACCTTTTCCACTATGTCTCTTCCAAGAGATTTTGCCTAATTCAAACGCCACTCTGAAATGCCAATCCCTCCCTAGCTAGTTCTGAAAATGCTGCATTACAGTACCAGTAAGATACAAGTTATCATCCTGCCAAGGGTTAAACAAAAGCGAAACAAAAGCGAAACAAAACAACATTAGAAGTTTGGCTTAAAATCTAAACGGATGTTTTAAACAAGAAAAAAAAAAAAATTTGATTTCCAGTTGATCGTTCATTAGATTTTGCCTTGAAAAACTCCGCCCTCAGGAACAAGACCAATTTCTCAAACGAGCTTTTTCCCCTAAAAGGAAACTGTCTTCATGCCACACACAGTTTTGTACACAGACAACTCATTGTGGCCTGTGAAATATACAATAATGCCTTCATGTTCTTGCCAGTAAAAGCCATACCAGAATTATATATGCACAATCACATATTTCTCCGATATAAAATTGTAAATTCAACATGGAGACTAGACATATCAAGAACAAGTACGATTGCCCAGTACTTTACCAAGCTAAAATTCTTGTCAGTCTATGCTATTCCAGTATTGCATCCATCAATATTCCTCCTTCTCAAATTTTTATGATTACAGTTATCATCAGAAGGAAGGTTTGAAAAATTTATTAACCACAGGAAAACAGAGAAACACATTCTCTGTGGAATGCACAAGGCCCACATATCAATCGTGGCAAATTTGGTATTTTAATTAGTGGAAAACTCTAGATATTACAGCTGTGCAACTCTAATAGAAGCTAATCAATGAAAAACACTGCAGCTTTTGCAAAGTGTGCTTACCTGGAGTACCACCTACTGTATTTAAAGCCTTAACATGCAGTAACACCAACAGATCTAAAAGCTTCTGCTCAGGATCAACATCACAGTCAAGAGCACCAGTGTCAGTGATGTCCTGGTGAAATTCATGTTATTAAATTACTTTACTTTGGAAGAGCTAAAGGCATTTGTAAAGGAAAGAAATATTCTTTAAATCCTTCCCAACCCCATTTCCCTCTTCAAAAATAGATTAGCAAGAGAAATAAGAGTTATCAGCTATAGATAAGGCTATACTTGTACAGTGAAAACTTGCTTTCCTTGTGGGTGCTCATGACAAAGGAGAAAAAAATAAAAGTTCCTTTCTTTAAAGCAGTGACACTAGATAGAACTGCAGATGTTTATAACCAAAAACTGTTAGGAAAAACTAATCCCTCACAAAGAAGAAGACAGCACACTGATAGAAATCTGAAGCGGCTTCTCCTTCCTGGCAATAGAGGCGATGGATGGCAATGTGTTTCCCAGAAAAACAATCACAAAAAAGTTATGGAGACCTCATTCCTGAATATATTTTGGAAAGCCTTGATTGAAGGCCTATGTAAAATGTCTTTCAGCTAGGATTTCTTTTTTTAAACAAGAAACGACCTCCAACTAAAGACTGTGCTCATTGCTTAATAATTTATAGTGGAAACACTGTCAACACCGCGCAAGTTACAGTGATGCTGTCTCAAGTTATCTACCACAGTTAGGATGAAGGAGGCATATCACAAACTATTGTTTGGCATTTACTTGGACTCCGTGGTGTCAGAGTATTAGAAATGAATACGCAGAATTCTTTAGAAAAAAAAATAAAAACACTTTTGCAAAGAAATTCAATCTCTCAAGTACATTAAGCATGCAAATGTAAGGCTGGCTCAACATGCCCGGGACTGAAATTTCCCTATCACTTCCTGTTCTATCACGAACCAACTCCTCTCAAGTTGACACTTCACTCGGCTTTTGACGTATCATTTCTTAACAGACCATATACTTTTTAAAACTTTGTTTCTTGCCTTTTTTACGCGGTTACACGAGTGGTCAATACCTAGCCCTACCAGTGTAACTCTAAGTGTTAAAACTTAAATGTTTAAGAGCTTCTCCACAGCACAGCGGCTGTTTTAACACCAGCATAACTACTGGTTGTAGTTCTACTAGAACCCAACCTAACTTCTACTCGTGTAAAAATACTTTATCAATAAAATGGCAAGTATTCTTACAAGTTTATGCCATTCACATACCCTCAAAATTCGCACTGGAATCACAGGTATTCACCCCACAAAGCCATTTGCGCAGAAAAAAAACCCTAAATATCTTGAAGCTCAGGCCTCGGGCTTGTTTTACTAAACAGATTCCAATTCACTGTGCTCACTCCCGTGTTTACAACGAAGGCATCCGCTTCAGAAACTGCTAAACCGGGGCCGCTGTGCACAACTTCCCCAGAGCCCGAGGGCGCTTTGGACACCCTGGGCACAGGGACAGGACCTAGACCCCAAGTTTGGGAAGCAGACACAACTCCCAAAGAAAACACGAGGCAGTTTTCACCCTCAATTACATGGGATTTGGTCTATGAAAGCTATTTATATACGGTAAGAGCCAGCCCAAGTAAACGCACTGAAATACCTATATATTTTGCATGAGGAGTTTTGTCTAAAGAACAAAACATCGCGGTTCGAATGAAACCCCATTTTAGTCTGAACAGGGAAGGGGGGAGGAAAAACCAGAACTAAAAGCCTGCACAGAGCCGAGGCTCCGGGACGGCTCCGCGGCCTGTGCTGATGTGTCACCAAGTCACCAGCTCATGCTCGGGTACCACCTGAGCGTCCCCGCGACCCTGCGGAGCATCTCGGAGCGCTTCCCTCGCTGCTCGAGGAGCAGGGGGACACGGGGACAGGGAATTTGAGGGGCAGAGGGAGCAGGAGGCGCCTGCGCTCCGCGCACCAACTCCGGCGCTCCCCGCCACAGGCATCTGCGGGGGCTAAAGGCCAGCGCAGCTGGGCCAAATCCCAGCCGCAGCTTCGGGGACTTCCCGGAGGAGATTTCCACCCCCTCGGAGAGCTGGTCGGGGGGAGGGGAGAAATAAAAGAGGACAAAAAAAAAAAAAAAAAAAAAGAACCAAGAGAGACAGCCGCGGGGCAGCGGGGGCGGCCTGCGGGAAGGGAAGGGGAAGCGCCAGGGGACCGGCGCGGCGCGGGGGGAGGCGGCGGGGCCGGCAGAGGGGCCGCTTTGTTCGCCCTCCCGCGGGCACCTACCGCAGCAGGAGACGACGAGGAGCAGGAGCTGCGCTGACCGCCAAGCCGGGGAGCCTCCTGCGCTCGCCCAAGGGGCCATAACACCAGCCCGCAGGGAGGCGACGAGGAGCCGGAGCTGCCGCCGCCGCCGCCGAGCCCCCGCCGCCGGGGGAGCCGCCGCAGGGGCCGTCCGCGCCTCGGCCCGCGGAGCTGGCGCCTCGGGGAGCGCTAGCGGCCCGCGCGCGCCCGCCTCATCCGCCCGCCCGCGGAGCCATGAGCCGCCGCCGCCGGCCTCGGCCTCCTTCCTGCCGCCCGCCCGCGCCGCTTCCTCCGCGCCGCCCGCCGCGCCTGCGCGCCAGCGGCCCGGGCGCATGGAGCCGCGCCGGCCGCCGGGCCCAGCCAGGGGCCGCCCCGGGCGGCGGGGGCGGGACCGCGGCCGCCCCGCTCCGCCCGCCGGCGCCGCGGCCGCCCCTTCCTTCCCCCGCGGCGCCGGTGCCACCCGCCGCGGCCTCCCCTTCCCCCGCGGCCCGGGCGTGCGTGGAGCGCGGGGCCGAGGAGCGAGGAACGGGCCCGCGCGCCCCGTTGTCGGCCGCGCCGTCCCGGCGGGCGCCCTGTCCTCCCCTTGGCCTGTGGGAGCTGCGTGTGCGAGCCCCGTGCCCTCAGCTCACGAGTGGGATTAAAAAACCCCATCAAACTAACATAAATACAAATCGCGGACCCCAGAGCTTCCTTGTGAGACTTGTGACTCTCCCCTGCCTCTCCTCTGAGCTGCTCGTAGGCAGTTGCCTCTCTCCGCTCACACAGACCTCCAGCGCTTTCGGTTGTCTGCTTGGGTAGCAAAACCGAGCAGGATTCACAACACGATGTCTATATTTAGCCAGAATTTTGCTGCGTCTCTTGCTTGGACCTGAGCATTTGTGTGCCCGGAGCCCTCTCTGTTCTACAAGATCAACTGAGCAACCTGAAAAAGCAAATGTCATTCCTTAGGAAAGCAAAAAAAAAAAAAAAATGCTCTCAGGATACACTGGGTCAAACCAGAGTGGTCTCCGTGGATGGGAAATGCTACTGAGAGTACTTCATGCTATTTCTGTGATATTTCTTCCTATCCCTCTGTATTTTCCTTTTTCATTTATTGTTCCCAACGGTCTGAGGAGTAAGAGGAGGGTATTTATGGCTTTTGTGGGATGGAGGGGGTGTTTGAAGGATGAGTATCACGAAGAAGATGAAGTACCAACAGTAATTACCAGAGAAAGACTGCAACCCAGGCAAGCGTGAGCGCTCCCCCATGCTCAGGACCTCACTGCATTAGACACAGTGTTGTAGAGTTTAGTAACCCCCGATGGATTATTTTTTGATGAGTTTGTCCAGTCATATTTTGGATTTAGGAACAATACATGACTGTTCACCTCTCAGAAGCTGTGAGTGTGCATAGAAAACTCACTCTTTAAGACAGAAGGAAGCACAGCCTTTACTTACAGGTTTATACAAAAAAACAGTTAGTAGTACTTTGGTTAACAACCATCTCTTTTTTTGACCTTTTTTTCTTTCTTTTTTTCCATTTTCTTTTTTCTTTTATTTTTCTCTCTCTCTTTTTTTTTTTTTTTTTTTTTTGCTTACAACTCCGAACAATTTTGTCACTGACTGAAACCCTCAGATCCTCTGTTTTCTATCCAACTTATGCCATTCCTCTTTCTGTTGTTAGTTATTAGCAAGGAGAGCCTGCAGAGGCTCTTAGGAAGCCTGATCTGCAGGCACGGAGGAGGACACGGCTGCTTTTCTGGGCAGATGCCACACAGGACCAATAAACGTGCGGGGACCTCAAACCCTCCCATGGTAATTACAGCTGTACTTGCTTTGTGCAAGTCCTTCCTGGAGCTTACTCAGGTCTGCCATATCCGGTAGGGGTAGGTCAACATTATAGAAACAAATCAGCACATGAACCCTCACCTTCCACTCCTCCCAAAGTTATTTTTATCTTTCCAGTTAAACCCAGTTTCTACCATACAACTTTACATTAAGTGTGATGTTGATGTGGTTCGCTTTCCATAGATTTTAGATGCAATACAAAGAAGAGAGCATTAATTATCTTTTCAGATTATAGCTTTTCCAAACAAGCCAAACGTCCTTCTGTTGGCAGAGCTTCCTGCAATCACTCAGGCAAACAAGTGGCCACTCTTTACCTTGTACCCAGATTCCTCACTGATGGCAGCAGAGATGGCATCATGGCATCGGCCGTGATCATCGTGTCCACGGATCTCAAAGATTTCTTCAAGGCCAAACAAGTAGATTGGGGAAGAAGGCATTGAATTTCTTTTGTCAAAAATGTCATCTTAAAGAGTAGCCAGCAAGATGCAAGCTACAATCAGTTCAGTTTTCACTGAGAGCATTTGACAGTTCTGAATGGGAAGAAAGCAGAACTGACAGGGAAAACACACACTTGGAGACATACAGTCATGCTCATCTGAGCCCTTGGTGCTCAGACAGCATGGCCAAAAGGTTAGAGATTTGTGATTTCCTGAAGAAGCCGCTTCCTCTTCCACCCTGCTGCGTGGGCAGCAAGACAGACTCTGTGACTGCCCCAGGCCTTGGTCTTTTTATAGCTTGGGCCAAGATGCAGCTGAAAGCGTAAGGACCCAGACCGAGTCTCCCAGACTGAGTCGCACCCATGCATGTGGGCTTTCCTGCCCATATTCTGCCCTTTGCTGCTTTCCCTCATTTTCACTCATTCTTCTGCATTCACTGCATCTTTGTAGCACTCCAATTTCAGCCTGCGTGGCATGGAAACAATCATCTTCTTTGCTTAAGGGACAAGCAGAGAGTATCGGTCAGTTTGATGGGTGCTTGTTTCAAAATATGGCCTGTCTGCTCACAGCGATGTTTCTGAGAGGAGCCTGAGTAAGCGTTGTAAAAGAGAAGTTTGAGAGACAACAAGAAGATAGTGGCGATGCAGCCCTTTAACCTGGACTACACGGAGAGTTTTGATGGGTAACGAAGGGTGATATGCAGAGGAGTCCTGCCTAGGTAGTAAATGAGCTTGGCGAGCAAAGGGTGAGATAAGAAAGTAGTGATCTAGAGAAATGGCCTCTGCAAGAGCAATGTGCCTGCATGGGAGAGAAATGGAGCTTGTAAGTCTGGGGAAGAGAATGTGTTAGTAGTTCAGATAAGACACTCAGGATGTCAGACAACATCTTCCCATGTAGCCCTCTTATCGGGTTCACCAAATCTATGAACTTTGAAATATCTGAAAAGAATTCTTTCCTGGCGCAGTTATCTGACTAAAAAGCCTTACTCCTTTTTTTGCTGCTCCCTTTATTGGCCTCTACCTACAGCTGTCTCTATCCTAATCTCTTTGATGTTTGTGGAAAAGAATATCCTTTCCCGGATGCCTGGAAAGTGCCTAGTAAATCACAGCCATAACCTTATATACATAAAATTCTAATCATGACTGCATATATATGTATATGTATATTTTTACTCTTATCCGAAAATGACTAATAAAAGTTTATTAATATAAGTAATTTTTAAGCTGGCACAGAAGTTGACACCATCAGTCTTTTATACATGAAGAAGTAAAGATAAAATATCCTGAGATCACACACATGATTTACCTTGGACCAGCCAAGACCGTCCTAACAGGCAGTTCTGAAGCTTGAGGCTGCCGTGCAAAGACACTGAAGCAGCTTCAGCAAGAATTATCGGAGAGCCACCGATGCTGACTATTTTTCCGGTGTGGTAGTTTTACTTTCAATGCTGTTTTCTTTTTAGTGGTTGGCTGTTGACAGTCACCTCAGCTTCGCTTCACTGCTTGCCACATGCACTTCCTTCTCTCCGTATTTACACTTCTTTTTTTCCTCTTCAAGCCCATTCCTCATCAGTTCTCTCTCTCTTTTGTTTGTCCCACCAGCCTATGCTGGTAGCAAATGCCACTCGCAGATTTAACAGCAGTTCTACAAGCCATTGCAGAGCTTCTCCCCAAGTCTTTCCTTTCTCTCTACTTCGACGGTCTTGGAGACAATCTTACACCGTGTCTCTCTGCTGAGTCCTGGCTGGGACCTCTAGGCACGATTGTAATACACAGTGAGACTGAGTAAAATCAAGATCTCAGCTCGCTGAAGGAACAATATGAAGTAACAGTAACTTTTCTTCATCCATCTTCTTACTTTCTGCCCTACCTCTCTGAGATGAAGTTATAAAAAATGTTGGTATTTTCAGTAACAGACTTTAATATCAGGTGAGACCTCTACCAAATCTAGGTTTACTTCAACTGTTTTTGTGGCAGAACTCAAATTCTTTATCACAAAAAGGGCATGAGGAGAATTCTAAATATTCTAATTTTATTATACTATTTTTTCCCAAATCACTCATTTATGAACTTAAAGCAAAAAAAAGTAAGTGGCAGAGAAAGTGGATTTCTCTGTCAGACTTGTATTTCTTTTGCAAAACAACATAGGAAGACTGGGAAAAGAATGGTTCATTTCATTTATTCTGATGTTTTCTTTTTTTTTTTTAGCAAAAAGAACCAGTTGTTTGCACAGCAGTTGTGTAAATGATGCTAACAAGTTCGATTTTTATTCAACATTATTTTGAACACCAGACCACAGCTATCTCAATCTAGAGCACCCTACATAACTTCACTGCAAAATGATGAAAGGTAATAGAAGATGGTGCCAAAAATGTCTGGATCAAGGCCATTGCGTTAAAAATATATAGCAGACATCAGCATTTGCTTGCGCTGTGCTGGTGCACATATTAGTATTGCTGTTGCATGCTGGAGAAAATACATCAAATATGTTATATGACCATTTATTTCCCTTGGCATTTATAAATAGTACTGCTGTGCCAGAGGCCAATCTGGAACAGAGTCCCGTTATGCTGCGGACTGTACGGACGCAGGACACGGTGTACGTTGTGCTCTGGAGAACAGCCCGAATAGAGCTGGGGTAGCGGTGAGCTGTGTCTGGAGCTGGTCACAGGGTAGCTGTGCTGCCGTGGCCTGGCCCCCACGTTCATTTTGTGCTGCACTAACTCTAGGATCCAGATTGGTTTCTTGGAACCGCTGCAGACACTTGGAATAAGACAATACTCCTTTTTTCCATGCTTTATCCGTTTGGTACTGTATGTATATAAGCAGTTTGTAAATTCTTTGGGGTCGAATCTAAACAGATGAACTGGATTCCCAGTGGGGGAAAGGGATTTGTATACTGAAATTCATGTGCCTAATCTAACATATGTTTTCTTATCTTTTATTGAATCTGGACTGTTTCTTACATGTTTCAGATACTGTGTGTTAGCTGTTCTCACAAATATCTTATGTTCGACTGTGTTCAGATTAAATTGTGAGTTCTCGTCACACACTCTGTCCTTTCACAGACAGTAATAGCACTTCTGTCATATGCTACGTGAATTGCTGTTGACATTTTTTTCTTAGTTTTCAACATTTCTGGAAATGTCACACAAGCCTTTCGCTTTGTTAATACAATCCAAAGAAGTAACTCCAATTTGAAATAAGCTGTGTGACAAAGTGTGACCTAATTCAGCCTGCGAGCAACACTGTGAGGCATAATGCTTAGGTGAGCACCTAGAATATGTTAATAACACAGGTGTTAAGACTGCTTTTGTTCTTTCCTTACTGTTAACTAAAGCAGCTTAGATCTTACTGTGACAATGCAGATCTAGACGGCAAGCAGAAGTACATATCCTATCTGTAACTGTAATGCTGGTCCCAGCAGTGGCATAAGAATCACTATATTAGCATTATTTTACTGCAGTATTTCTAGTGCGCTTATCTAGCGCACAGATGCTAGATAAGCATCTGTAGTTACCTAGCCAGGTTGAATGGCATCAAGAGATAGGAGAGGATCCCAGTCTGTATGCATGTCACATCACAAAAGAAAATCTGATCTTTCCCTCCAGTCTCGTCATTAGACACGTAAAGCTGCTCTTAGCAGCTGTTTCATTACCTTTGGATTTAGCTCTTGAGGACTAAGCAGAAGGATCTGCTTCTTGACGCCTAGAAGAAAATTCTTCCACTGAAAGCTCTTTCAAAAATAAGTTTTTTACACATAAATCATAGAATCACAGAATGCTTAAGGTTGGAAGGGACGTCTAGAGATCATCCAGTCCAACCCCCTGCACACGCAGGGTCACCTAGAGCACGTGGCACAGGACTGCGTCCAAGCGGGTTTGAAGATCTCCAGAGAAGGAGACTCCACAACCTCTCTGGGCAGCCTGTTCCAGTGCTCTGGCACCCTCACTGGGAAGAATTTTTTCCTTAAGTTCCTGTGGAACTTTTTGTGCTTCAGTTTGTGGCCATTACCTCTAGTTCTGTCAGTGGCCACCAGTGAGAAGAGGCCAGCACCATCCTCCTCACTGCCTCCCTTGAGGTACTTCTAGACACTGCTCAGGTCCCCTCTCAGCCTTCTCTTCTCCAGGCTGAACAGGCCCAGCTCAGCCTTAAAACTATACACTTTACTCTATAAAACATTATAATCAATTCACAAGAAAACTGAGTGTAGGCTAAGATATTTGTAAAAAGAATTCAAATAATTTTGAAAAAATATCTAATCATAGAAAGACCAAAACTGTTACCCTTTCACTTTACGCTCTTCCAATTACCATTTCACTCTACCTACAGAAGCTGGTAGTATCCCTGATTTTTAACTAGGCTGTATTAGAAAGCCCTCCAGCTGGCCTGCGCACACATCCCACCTTCTCATTGGTCACTAAGAGAGAAAAGCATGAAATCTAAAATAGTCAACTACTTGTAACATACAGTACAAAGATCTAACAAACAGGCTAAACTCTGGTTTTGTTGAAAACTAGACAGGGCCGAATGGAAATGCAGCCAATGTGATATGTGATATTGCCCAATTCATTTTTTTTAATCTTTTGTTGGATAAAGTTAATCTTTCGTCACAGTTCCAGATCAGTTGTTTATCTGGTGCACCCATAACTTCCAAGGAAGGACTTTGAGTTGGAGGGCAGGATCTCAGCTCGTGACTCGAGTGCACTCTGGCTCATTCCTTACTAAGTGCCAAACCTTATTTTTTGCTGTTTTCCAATACTGTGACTGGATTGCTTTGTTTTTCTTACACAGTGGCAGCTGGAATGCTGCTGTTGTAAATTTTTAACAGATTTCCTTTGGCTTAACTTTAGCTAATACCATTTAGTAGATGTGAGCTGCAAATACATATGCATACATATGTGTATGTAATATTTGTGTATATATGTGTGTATATATACACATATTATTAAACTTCCACTCTTATCTAGGTACCTTAATCTTAATAGTGGCTATTCCAAGTAATTCACAAGTCATTCTGGATCTCTCCTTCCCTTGCCTCAAATCACATGGTTATTTTAAAACCATAAGACTCTCAAATAAGACTTGGCATATGACTTGTCTCATAAACCTTGGCAATACCATCATATGCTCTCACTTTTAAACTACGTAATTAACAGCACGTTAAAAATGCCAGGTCTTTGCAAAGCTCTGCAAGTTCACATGAAGAATTTTTAAACTGAGAAGCCAGTATATTTTTTATTTACAAAGTTACTTTATAAAGCATTCTAGTCAACTCTGCCAGTACTATATTTATTTACAATCTACTGCACAGGCTTACCTTTATTTCTGAATTTAAATCTATATTAAATTGTACAGATTAGTGCATATTCATAAAAGTACGCATTAGCATATTCAAGTGCCATATTCAGTAATATGAATGAAAATAGATTTTTATGGTGAATAATTCAGTATATGCATTACACATTTTGACAGAGTACCTTCAATTAAAGAAAGACATTGTGCAATTTCAGTAGTCAAAGCAAGACATACCATCGCTTTTTTTTTTTTTAACTATTTCTTCGTCTTTTAATTAAAGGAAAAAGTAAAAGTGAGATTGAGAAGATAGGTGGTAAATTATGGTCTGGATGTCTAAATCCCCTTTGTATATCAACCCATCTGCTGCAAATAAGCAATATTGGAATATGTGTAGCTGAGGAGACTGTCTTGAAATCTCTGTTCCCCAATAGCTGCTGAGATCAGTGCATTAAAATCAGTGCTTCTGAGAAGCTCTATGTCTCTTTCCCGCTCTTTCAACACAGTAAAAAATGTCTTTAATGACTCGACTCAGTTGTTTTACATTTACATTTTCATCTGTGCCAAACAGTTTTGCACTTTATGTGACATTGCCTATTAATTGTAAATGATGCTTTCAATGTATTCCTGTTAAGACTTGTAGAAATATTTGAGTACGGTTTTAAAAGCAAAATGTACACCAAGTGTACAATAACACTGAAATATTTCTCTGACAATATTCAGAGATTTTAGAGTTACAGGCCATATCATGAAGTGCAGGAATTAGCACCGTTTCCCAGAGCAAATGAATCTCCGCTGATACCAGGTTCTCCTGAAATCACTCTTGGCTCAAGTTTGAAATTCTCATTTATAAAAAGTTCAACCATTTGATGAAGTTTGGTCTTCTGCAGACAGGCAGATTGCTTTTTTCATGGGGAAGAAAATGCTGATGACTAATAGCCAAAGGGGTTTGTTTGTTTGTCACAAACAGCTGCTTCTAATATACCTCAGACTTAAATTAGTGTTGCAGTATCAACAAGGAGGCGAGCAGGAGGACAAGGAGATCCTGAAGGGCAGATTTCCAGCACCAGAAAACCCACTAGTAGTGGATTCAGATGCAATCTGATGCAATAGCAATGAAGTTCACTGCAGTCATTTATTATATTGTCCTTTCCCTCCAAATGTGCAGAATGCTTTTCTACTGAGCCTGCATAATTGCATTGCAGGGGATATATAGGACTCCTGGAAATTCTGGCAGCTAGGACATTTCCTTCAGAAACAGCATGCAGGGCTCTTGAAATTCAGAAAAGCAGTTTGTAATTTCTCGCAGTGTTCGAGTCTTACTTGTTTATTCACAACTGTGCAGGTCAAAAGGGCAGAGACAAAAGCTCTGTCAATAATAAACTCTCCGTCATTATCCACAGCCCTGTCACCCTTGACTGGTCTGCGCCACAGAAACGCAGCCAGCTGACAGTGAGACATCACTCTTTTTGTTTCATTCTCCCCCAGTCCCTTATTCATCACAGATCTAGGGCTGAAAGAATAAAAATTAAGGGAGAGACATTATTTCCTCGCACTTAATCTGTGTGTCCAGAGACAGTACACACCCTGGCCATCCTATTAATCTCTAAATCCCCTAAACAGATAAGGCTTTCTAGACAAGCTGTTGTAGACGCTGAGGGGATGATGAAACTCACTTGGTTGCTCTCTTGGAAGACTACATCTTGGAGATATATATATATTCATATTTGCTTCCACATTCTATTTTATATATATATATATATGTATATATATATATATAATGCAGATGCAAACTCTGTCTCGGGCTAGCTGTTTCTTCCTACAGGAGGAGATAAAACCTGTTGAAAAAAGGGACGAAACTACAAAACTTTGTTCCAGCAATGTGGGGCATGGAACAACCTGTCATGACGACCTCCTCCTTCACTGCTGTAGTGAGCGTACTGGTTTCTCCTGGCCAAGAGGAAATCAGGAGACATTAAGGAACACCTTAGAAAAGCAAAGGGTGTTGAAATCTCCATGTTCTGCTGCAACTTTCCTTTGGAATCTACCGCTCTGCACATTGCTTCCTCAATTCCTGCTCTTCCAACCAGTAGTACAGAGATGTGCAACATATCACTTGTGTTTTGGGCTGCTGTCTTCTCCAGCTGCCCATTATGCAGACCCACACTAAGGTCAAACCCTCAGTGCAGAGAGTTGGACAGTCCAACGTACCTGTAAGATCTACTGTGCTCTCCTTTGGCAACAACTGGTGGCATTTAGGCTTTGCCAGAAAGGAGAAAAACAAAATAAAAGAAAGCAAACAAAAAGGATGGCTAAGAATATTAGAAGATTGGAATGCAGGTGTCAGGACTTTCTTGGGATCTGTCACAAACTGTCCTTGTTCAGACCTGATACTAAATCAAGAGAGAACTTTTTGACTCTGCCACAGCCATCCTCATTAATACTGAAAAAAATCAAAGTCTCTCTGGAGGTTTCTTTTGAAGGTAAAGAATGAGCTAATGCCCGTTTTCCCAGCTTCCCCACTTAAAATGTGAAGACTTCATTGATAAGGAGTTTCACTGCAAGACTGCAAGGGCCAACAGTGCAAAAGATTTGGATTTCAAGCATGCTGTAATATACACATAGTAAACTGGAGTTTAAAATTGCCCCTAAAATGGATGGAATCTATGTCTGGGAATTCAGCAGGTTCCTGGGACAACTTGTGAATAAAAAGCTTATCTACTTTCTTTTCAGAAAACCTAGGACAGTACAGAAGCACAAGGTGCATCCGCGAGACAAGGTCCACGGGCAGTAGGGGTGTAAAAATCCTGCATCAAGAGATATGGTTACATTTAATGGTTACATTTTGAATGTAACCCTTAAACTTCACGTCTTAGGAAATGCATCACATGTATAGGCGACCACCAAAATCTTATGTGTGGAATTTTTAGCTGTTTACTGCAAATTACTTTTAAACTGTGTTTCACTAGGTCTTCAAGCTCCTTTCTTTGACTCTTCATTCCCTCCATCCAAGAAAATGCCCTACCTTCTAAGGAATACATACATACATGTATATTCATTAAGGGAAAAATTAATTTGAATTTCAGTCCACTCAAAAGTGAAGAAAACTTAACTATGAGTGTGCATACAGCCTTCATTCTGTCCTTGTGCTTGTTCATTACACGGCATTCTCTGCATAGTAAATGGACATTTATTCTCCCATATTTCTTAGGTGACCAACAGATTCCCAGTGTCAAAAGTTTCTTTTCAAACCTGTTGCTAATCTGTTCAACAGGCTCCATTAGGAAACTATATGTGTGGGATAGAAACTCCCTTGACTAATAAAAATAATTAGGCAATGAAGATTATGTCACTCTATCTGGTGATCTGACAGGTAAGGGAATACACAAAGAAGTAGAATATATACACAAGGCCAAGTATTGAAGATATGCATTCCATAGTCTTCAGGGTATTAGCTAATAAAATTACTAAATGACTAGTAATTATATTGTATAAGCTAAGGGAGAGCTAGAATCTTATCTAAGGAGTTGAAAATGAAAAGATAGTCTGATTAAAATTATAGTTACATATATATATATATGGAAATGCTAATAATTACAATTTGCTAAACATATCTTGAACTATAGTAAACTTAATTAAGGTAATAAATAAGAAAATCTGTATGTGTCTACACTGCTGTGACTCATATTAACAAATCACAGGATGCATATTAAAAAGGCATATGATGCCTTGATATTTTTGTTCAGTTTTTGATCATGTAACTACTGGATACAGTTATAAAATATTGTGGAACATCAGAAGTCCAAAGCCAATGGTTACACGTGTTTAAGATCCCTCACTACTAAGGCAGTGCAATGATGAATAGTAAAAAGTGAACTTGGCTAATAACAAGGGAAGAAAACCATCATAAAAATCCAGTTTTGATGGCAATTTTGAAGAAATCTTTCCCAGTGCCTTTAAACGGCATCGGTAGAATTTTAGATGAAGTCAGCAACAAAATAAGCATAAACTCCTGTGGGAGCAGACAATATTTCATGCTCTTTTATTCTTTCTACATTATTATAGCACATTTCTTGCTGTGACATTTTAGGATCTTGTTGGGGATTATGGAGATGACCACCATGGGGTCTCTCATCTGGTCCCCCGGGGCAGAAATGAATGTGTAGAGGGTCTGAAATGGAAACACCCTGCCAGGTAACTTGGTTACTTTTTTATTGAAAACCTGGAATGCATGGGAATGCAGAAGGTGAAGTCTTACCTGGAATGGGACAAATACACCACGTTGCTCCATAATGCTGCTTTTGGGAAGGCTGCTTTATGCTGGCATATAGGGAATGCCAAGAGAAGGGTCCAAGCCCATACCTCTCCTTATCAACTTAACTTCACTTGTGCTTAGATCTTGTTTTGGATGGTGTTAGCAACTAGCAGCTGCAGGCAAAATCACATTTGACTTTCACAGCATCGCCCTGGGAGCCTTCCAACTGTCAGAATATCTGACCTATATTCTGTCCTCTTCAAAATATTTGAACTATTAAGAACCTTTCTCTCAATACATTTTTAATTCACACGAGCGTCTTGTGAATTATACTGCAGAATTTATGAGCTTTGCCACAGGTAGAATGACTACTTGTATCTTTTTAGCTTGCTCGGTAAACAGGCCTTTAACATTAATTACAAACCCAAAAAAAAAAAAAAAAAGTTAACCTTTGCAGAAATATAAAGGAATTGCACAATGCCTTAATCAGATAAATAATGTTTGAATCAAGAGACTGGTAAATTGAAAAATGTAAAACTTCTGTTAGATAACTAATGTACTATTTGATCTATAGTCATAATTTTTAAGAAAACAAAAAGCAAAAATCTGATTCAGTGGCTCAGAATTTCAGCAATCAGACAATAAAAAAATAAAGGAAAGAAAAGAAAATGCCAATTTCTTAAGTTCGGTAGACTTTAAAGGTATGAAATGAAAACTTTCAAACTATGTCTAATAAATATTCAGTTTCAATGATGTCCTTAGGGATTATCTTGGTAGCTCTGCAAAACATCAAAATAACAGATCAGTCAACTTATGTTTTATAAATTCGAAGAGTGTTGATAATAGATCTGGTGCATAGATCTTCACATGCTGTCTTTCACTGATCTGAAGACAGAGAGCAGGCATAATTTTTCCCAGTGTAGCAGACAACATTTTATAAAGGAATTCAGCAGACTAAACAGTCAACAAAATTTGACCTTAGCAAGAAATTTAAACACTCTCATATTTAGCTGTTACAACTATTTAAACATTTGGCTTGTGTGGAATACACTTCCTGCGGGAAAGAACAAGCTCAACATTATTTAAAAAACAGCAGTATTCTTATCAGTGGAAAATCTAGAGAAATTTATGCCAAGAAAATTTTCCGTAAAAGAACTTGCAGGGACATTTTCCTCACCATGTAATATATTTTAAGTCAACATTTTTCATTCTTGTAACCACAATGAAATCTTAATTAATAATTTTAAATAATAAATAACTAAAATATCACATATGTCACTCAACTAATTATTGATATATTAGTGGTGAAATAACAGGCCTGTTTTTCGGCAGCTCTTCCAGTTAAAAAAATTCCTACTTTATATAAATACATTTGATGACAACAGATTCAGAAATGAAATAGTAATAAAACCACATTACAGCTTGGTTTGTAGCCTATATTCTTCAAAGTTTGCTAAATTCCTTGTATAAACAGTAATAGATTAAATATTATCCATTTAAAATTGAAAAAAAAAGATTGTATGTAAAAGTTGTCAATATTATTATGCCAATGCCAATATTATTGTGAAGTAACATATTTACTTCCTTTCTCTTTTTGATTTTTCCCACATTTCCTTTCAACAGAACCGAGCTGAATTTCTTCCCTCAGGAATCTTCACGCTCAAGCTTGCTTTAAACATCAAAAAAAGTCCTATTATACTTTTTAAGAATCTGGATCTATAAATATTTTGAAAAAAATAAATAGCCCACACTACTATTTGGGTCTTGGTGAATCAAGGGTTTTCCCAAGCTGTGGTCCAAAGCGAAGCTCCAGCTCTGCCTTTGGAGTGCCCACACTTCTTCCCAAACTTCTGTTCCTTTTCATTGCACATGCACAGAGGAACTTCCTTTTTCTTTTGAGAGGATACATTGTCAATTGGAATGTAAATATATATTAAGAAATTATTTTAATAAGTACATCAGCTTGAATGACCAGTGTTATTCTTTCCTTTTGCTTTTTGGAGATGTTAACCACAAGCTAACATAAAGAAAAATAAATTTCTCAGGTTTGAAGTTACCTAATTTTAGAAGGAAGATATTTATGCTGTTATGCTGGCAGAAGACAGTGTTTACCCTTAGCAAAATCCCTGGCCAGAGTCCATGGGTAGGCAAGGCGGCCTTCGTTCCTGCAAAATGAAGGAGCGATTGAACGTGCAATGAAAGGCCAGACGCCAGGGTGGCTTTGCCTGAGCACAGCCAAAACTTGTGGGCTAGGAGGCTGCCCGACAGCACATACCTGCAGACCAAGGGCAAAAAGGGCAGGACGAAGAAGCTGTGAAGCTGCATCTACTGCTATTTGCCCTGAGCATCCACACAGACAGCACGCTGTATGGATTTCTTTGTAAACAAACCGAATTTCAGCAAAGAAAGACCTTACTGTAGAAATCAATTTCCCCCACAAGCAGAATAATTGAGCTCAGCTCTGAATACTGCCTAAGCACTCAAGTCGAAAGGCAACAAGATAAAGCTTTGAGTTTGGCAGAAAGGTTACTAAAAGGATCTTTTCAAGCCTATTCTGGAGCATTACAAAACTTATTTCTTCTCCAGTCTTTTCCCCAGTGTTTGCTGCCACCCTCCTCAGAGGTTCCTTTCTCACTGCGAGTATGTGAAGAGGAAATCACTAAAAATAGTCTGTCTTTCTACAGGAGATCTCTTTCATGCCTGTCAGGTTTCAAAGCAGTGCCCAACTACGGATAATGTGGGAAAATAATCCCTAACAAGCTGGAAATTGGTGGCAAATAAATGGGTGGAGGCATAAGAGAAGAACTCTCTTACCAAGAGTCTTTGCATTCTTTTTGGAAGTCATATATTCGACCCTGGTTGTTTTTGAAGGGGATGTATTCCTAGCATGGGAAACTTAGAAGATGCTATGTATTTTGATGTTTTAATTAAACCCCATATCCAGAATAGATTGTTAAAGGAACATTGTTATGCAGTATGTTTCTTTGTAGTTTATTTCAGGATTAAGACTATCATGCAACAGTCAAAAGAATACATTATCTTCTGGATGCATGGAGGTTTAACAGATCTCACTCACACAGATGTGAACACCCTGTAACTTCACCAATGGCAGTGAAATTTCTCCACAAGAGCTTGCATCAGCTTGTATCCTTAGATGTTTAAATCTAAGAATGGGTCTTCACAACTGAGACAATTTGTCAATGGTATAAAACACTGTGCTTTGTATTTGTTGTTTGTTACATGAAAGGTTTTTCCATTAAGGAAAGAGTTATTTTTCTTTAGTTACACTTGTATTTTAAGTTTGGGGCATGGGGTAAATAATAGATAGTATATATATAAACTGAATAAAAATAACAGTTGCATTGTGAGTTATTTTGTTCTAATTCTTGTTGGAAGCATTTCCTCCATCCCAGTCAGTAACCATAAATCACTTCCTATAATGCTCTGGTAGTTTTAACAAGTACAGCACAGTAGCCAGTGCTGGATTTCACTCAGTGTCCCTGAATCTTAAGCAGCGTTGCAAAATGTTAAGTTGCAAGATAACTGACTAGCTTTCTTAATACTCTTTTGGGAGATTGAGAATTAACAATGCTTCTCACCTTCCTCTTCACACTCCAGCAGAAAAATGCTAATTTACTGTTAACCTAGTCACAGTTGCCTCATGTTCCTTTTTCTCCATTTCATAATTTGTACGGGAACTATGTATCTTTAGTGGAAAAGCAGTTGGAGTTATCTTCAGTACAGATTCTATTCACAATACTTTTAAACAGATTTTGTACAAGAGAGACAGGAAACTTGCAATATTCAGGAGGACATAAAAGCACATTTTAGAATTACAGTGCTTTCCCATATGATCTTGTTCATAACTTACTGATGCTGTATGGCTAAGTTCCCAACTACAGTTGTTTATCACCTGACTCCTGAAAAAGAGCTGAATTCATTTCTATTAGCACTACCAGTGGCAATATGCACTGAGTAGGTGAGTTTATGCTGTTGGATTGAATTTCTTGCAGGATACCTAATCACAGGCTGGTGCATGTGGACTGGGAAACAATTTCGCTTCAAAATAAAACTTCAGCATGGAATATATTCAGTTTCCTGACAAAAATCCTCGTTCTGGAGCAGCTCAGCAGATTTACTCTTGTTACCAGAAAGCTTTTAAACCTCAATCTTGACTGAAAGGCCATTGCCAACCAGACCAACCGTCCTGTCAAACCACATCTGAAACACGGTGCCAGGGGTCCCCTTGGTGCAAGACAGCATTTATGGGACTGGGAAATACAGAAAAAAATGCAGAAATACCTGCTGAGGTATTTCTTTGGTCCTGGGGAGGACCAAGAGGACTGATTCAGACTCTTCTTGGTGGTACCCAGTGACAGGATGAGAGGCAATGGATGCAAACCGAAACACAGAAAATTCCACTTGAACATAAGAAAACATGTCTTCACTGTGGGGGTGGTTCAGTCCTGGGACAAGTTGTCCAGAGAGGCTTTGGAATCTCTATCTGTGGAGATACCCAAAACCCAACTGGGCTTGGGCCTGGGCAACCTGTTCTGCCTGATCCTTTTTGAGCAGCACGGTGGGATCAAATGATTTCCAGAGGTGCCTTCAAACCCCAAGAAATCTGTGATTCTGTAAATTCCGGAATTTATGAGCATGATTTCTAGAGGGAATGTATTAAAAGATTTCCAGGCCAAGAAAGAGATAAAGATAATGAGATTTTTGCCTTTTGGGTATAGATACCTCAAAGGGCACAGCAAAAGAGCAGATCTCCCTGTGGACAGGGAAATCCAATGCTCATAAGAGGGACAAATTCATCTTCTACCTGATATAAAGATATTTCCGCTGCTTTGTTTTGCCTTGTTTTTTTGCTGAACTGGAAAGAAAAGACTAATCTCAGAGCAGTCAGGCTCTGTCTGATGCTACAGTAATTCAGGGCCTGAGATCACGGCCAGGTTCATTCTTCTGCTGCTAGAGTGCAACATGTAGCCTGTGATGAGGCAATCAAGGCCCGTTCTTCTGCTGTTTATGGGAGTCAACTAAACGCAGAAGAAACAGAAAATGCTTTTTCCTCTTGAGGTTTTGTGCACGCTGCTGATTGCAACAGATGTGGCAGGACAAGTGGTTCCACTAGTACATTTTGGTTCCTCTACTCTAAAACTGCTCTAAGCAGATGGGACACCAGACCATCCTTGATTGGAGACTTGGCCAAATAGTTCCTAAACTATAATGGTTTGCAGAGCTGTAAAATAGCATGTGATGGATTCAAAGTTTAATAACATCAATATAAGGTGCCAAAAGGAGTCAGAGCCTATATGTGCTTGTCCATTGTTGTTCAAACTAAGCTTGCAATAAAGTCATAGCAAAATAGAAAGATACAGATACCAACATTCATATGCAGAGGGGAAAACATTCTCTAATAGTCTAACAGAACACACATCTGCATTCAGTTCTGTTATCTATGCAGTCACAAAACAAAAAAAAAGATGCTGATAAATAATGCTGTTTGTGCATGATGTGCAGGAGTGTACGGTCCTAGCAGCAGTTGCTGCTGTCTCATTATCCAACAGCAGTTCTCTCCAGAGATGCTGTCTTGAGCTGTGGACACGACTGGGTAGCACGCTGCCAGCAGCAGCCTGCCAGCTGGCATAAACAGCATTAATTCCCTTTGATATTGGGGAAAAGGAAAGCCTGGGTGAGTTGGGAGCAGGCATCCAGCTTCAGGTCTCCCATGGCTTGCTGTCAGCCTTTGCACCAGGCAGCATCGTTGTGCAGATGCTTAACAGGTGAGGACATAACTTGAGTAGTGGTGACTGCGGGAGCGGGTGCGGATGAGGAAATGGGGGCACTGGAAGAGCCTGCAGGGCCTAAAGATCCGTGGGACACAAACTAGAGTCTCAGTGTGTCCAAGGTGATGTGACCGGCATAGAGAGAGGAGGTACCGTAAGTAGGTGAACAACAGAGATGGAAGTTAGGCCAGAGAACTAGTGTTACCACCAAGCACCGCACAGACATAGCCCACATCACTGTCCATAGTGTTGCAGGCTCTCCCACCTTCCCAAGCCAGTAAATGTTTAATTGGAGTAAGGCCTGATGAAAAACTGAGGAAGCTTCTAGATTTTGGGCTAATTTTAAGCAGTATTCCCTTCTCCACCCCAATTGCTTCCTCTTACACACGGAAGAAACAGACTGAATTTTAGCAGGCTTTAACAGCCTGGTTTATAGCACCACATTTCCTCAGATACAATAGGTAATTTCATTGCAGCTCAGATTTTCCTGGTGCAAAGGAAACATTTAATTGCTCACATGTATTTTAATGGTTCTGTTTTTAACTGTCAACCTCATTAATGTCAGAATACTATAAAGACATGCAAAATCATTTTACAAGTAATCATTAGTAATTTAAATGTTCAGAGGCAATTTTCTAAAGCACAAGTGTAGGTTTTCAATTTTCTGAGAATCTCAGACTGCATCATTTTATGAGATTGGAGACACACTATTTTATTGAGCTTGGAAATAATATCAGTTCTATAAAACAAATAATGAAACTTGCTTTGATGAGAAGCATACATCTTGTCAACTCCCATATTTTTCCTGTAATAAAGACCAAAATCATATGTTAATTGTATTCACCATGTCATCATCTTTATCTCATTATCATATTTAACATGCTTTGTTCAAATATTTTGGATTCCTAGATCCCTAAAGCCAAACAATAACTTCTATGAAAACAAAATAATTTTAGGAATATGATGAGAAACAAATGAAATCGCAGCAGGGCTTCTGCTGTGCTTGTAATTCACTTTCTCACTGAGTATGACCAGCTCTTTGCGTGTTGGGCAGGAACGCAAAGGACAGGACCTGCCATGTGCTCAGTTAACAAACATTGGGCTGGTGCGGCTGGTTGTTCCTGGTGACGAATCCTTTTCCTCTCCAAATATGTTAGGAAATCAGTAGTCTGCTAATTACAAAAGCAGTGACTCATTGCACTGGTGATCTTCCCTCAGAAATCAGTAACAGGGTATAGCAGCATCACTTGTTATTATTTTCCTGCATTATCCAGCGGTTGTTGAATAAGGCAGCCTGGCCTTTCAAACTACCTCGAACTACTGAAATAATTAAATGTGCAACAGGTTGAGACCTCTGAGTGGGGAGAAAAGCTGGTGGAAGGGCTATACGGGTTGATGCAAGAGATGGAGAGTCAGGCTGTCTCTTCCTTTCTCAGTCCTAAACTGATTCGATCCTAAATCAAATCACCCTTGACATTGTTTTCCATTTCCTTTTCTTGGAGGGATTCAGAGAATCCAGTAGCCTGAAGCAAGAGCTTAGAGAGCCAGATCACAAGTCAAGACTTGTTTACTGCAGCCATTTTCTATAAAGACTTTCAGCACTTTCTGAAAAGGTTTTCTTGTATTTTCCAGCCAGAGAAGCAAAACTTATCCTAAAGAACATAAAATTTCCCCCAAATACTTGAAAAGATGCAATTTACAGTAGACTGCACTTTGATGTCTGAGACTGGCAGAAATATTTTGTTGTTTTGAACATTTTTATTGTTTTTGCTTGGTGTTACCAGAGGTTGGTGTTACCAGAGTTTGGTGTTACCAGTTTGAATCTACTTGACTTCAAAGTGGGAGTACCCAGAAGAGCCTCCAGACATACAGGGCAACGTGGCATGAACACAAAATAATCTGTGCGGAGCAGAACAAATCATACTCCTAAGCCAACCCTACAAACATAGTAGATGATGACACAGATTGCACTGAGCAGAGATTTTGTTCAAAAAGGGAACCTAAAACTCAGAGTGAAATGAGGAAGAGGAAGGTGAGCTGCAGGTGTGTGCTGAGGTGGTTGCATTTAGCCTGTGCCCTATGGAAGACACATACGCCTCAAGAAGGTCAAGTTGTAAGAAAGCTACAGTAGTCGGGATGGGAGATTATGAGAGCCTATAAATAAGTTATGATCTAAGAACTGCCTAATAGGATGTGAAGGGTGAAGTGAGGACTTGATTCCAATTCAGTTGGAAAACTTTAAAATTGCAGTAATAACTCCAAAATCCACTTAAGAACTAAAGTGCGAATGAAGCAATACATTATTCATTTCTCTCCTTTCTGTGTTTCTCTTTTCTCCGAGTGCACTGTCAGGGTTGGTGCATTCACTTTCTATGTCCCCCTTCTCTGCCCACAACGATCCTTCTGTTTCCATCCCCTTACTTCCTCCTTAATTTTACCAGGCTCTTCCCTTCCTACTGTATTTTTATATCTTGCCAACACTAATCTTTATCTATTTTCCCTTTCCCTCACGTAGTTCCACACCCTTTCTCATCAACCCAATTCTAGTGACTGCTTACAGTTTGAAACCATATGTTAAATTCAGTAGCAACCACTCTTGTTTTTAAATGCAGCTCTTCTGATTGCAGCAGCCAACACCATTTCGTTGGCACAACACTCGAATAACACGGGGAAATGGACTGCCACATATATAATATTTAAAGTCACAGATTTGGTAAGTCTCAAAAGGAGCTGAAACTCTGCAACTAGTTCCTGCACCATAATCTTGTGTGCCTGTCCCCTCTTGGCTGCATCGTGCGCTCAAGGAGTAGGACAAAAGCTGCTGCTTGCAGCCAGCAGGACATACATAAGATACAAGAGACATCTCGCAATGAGTCACTGGCCCTGCTTACTGGCCTTGCCAAATCTTCCCCACAACTTGTGGCAGACCCTGGACATTGCCCTGGAATCAGGGAATAAATCAGGACACCCTTGGCTGTGAGCAAGGCCACCAAATCTTTGGGTATTGCCCAGTTCCATCTTCCAGCCCTCAGATTCTTGTCTAGCTGAACCTCTGACATATGAGAGTCCTTTAGTGACGAAATTTTTATCCCCGGTGTATTTTATTGCCCTGGTTCATTGCAGTGATGTTTTTTCTCAGTGACTAGTACAGAGGTCGTATCTCCTGAGTTTGGCAACATAGATGTTAATCACAACACTAACCACTTTCTATCAAAATTTTCCTGTGGCCAAAATGCTAACAGTGGAAGGAATTAGTTAATAAAGAGGAAAATGCAATGCAAACTGGGGTGGATATATAGCTGAGCCCAGTCTAGTATCTGGATCATCCAACAGTTCCTGCACCGCCACAGCTTGGCTTCCAGTAGTGTTACGAGGCCTTGGGGCACAATCTCTTGAACTGCTCTTAAGCTAAATGGACACTGATCTATGGTCTACTGGTCAAGACTAATGCCACTTTCTTTTTTCTTTTTCCTCTTTTTTTCCTGCTCGTGTTGTTTCATTTGCAGCCTTGGGTTTTTTAGTAGTACTTGCTGCTGGTAAATATAATTTATAGATAAGCAAACACAGCTGCCTAAATTTAACTGAGGTCAGTGAAACTTCTCACTGGCCCCAGTCAATTAGCATCAGTGATGGTGGAAAGTATCAATCACCCAGAAAATTAAGGCTCTGTGAAAATCATCTAGATCTGTCATTAGTTAAAAATGCCAGTGGTAGTTTTAATGCTTTTGTTCTAAAAAGCAACGCAAATAAGACATTTGTGGAATTGATACTCAGTATAATGAACAATAGACTGCTGTCTATTAGTTTATAATTTTATTAATAGTTACTGCATGCATAACTAGAGTTAAAATTTATCTCTAAATTTGTAGTTTTGTCTTGGGTTTCATAAATTGATTTAAAAAGGCCTGTAGCATGCCATCAATGTAAAAGCCTCCTTTACCCTGAGCTCAGGAAGATTATTTTTAAACCCTTGAGAGCTTTTGTTGGTTAGCTGCAAAAGAGTGTGGGAGGACAGGGCCAAGTGTGCAATTTTGAAGAATACAGCTGCCATTAGTTAAGCACAGAGCATGAATTAAAGTGTCTGTGCTGCTGAAAATGTTCATAGCCTTTGAAAACTGCTTCTATTTTATACCAGCCAATTTAAATATATTAATTTTGAGATTTTTTTCATTTTTTCATTACAGGAAATCAGGACATTCTATGTTTTTGCATATTGAAAAGCTGTTGGATTATGTTTAATAGTTTTCATATACATGTGTGCGTATGTTCCATCTAAAAGCTGTCTGCAGATGCATGCGGACTGCAAAACAACCAAAGTTAAATGTGTCTGCACATCCTCTTACATTACATGCAGGTTTTATGTACAAATACTTCCCTGTTACTGTCTGTAGAATATTTAAACCTGTTTTCTCCAAAAATCAATCAATCAATCAAACAAACAAAAAACAAAACCAAAAAATTGCTGTTGTAGAGGAATAATCATGGAGTAATCAGCCCTAAAATAAGATTTTGACATTTTTGCAAAACAGCAAAACTCTGCAAGTTGAAAGTGGTGTCAGCTGTTATCTCCTCATTGCTGGAGATTTTCCCTGTCCCTCGGTGGTGGGGAGATGCTTCCCTTCTCCACTCACTCCGAGTGTGGACATTCCACACAGGGCTCCAAATTTAGGTCGTGCAGCTGGATCAGGAGTGGTCACACAATTTCTTTTACACCTGCAAGGCTGGGAAGGACGGCAGGGAAACAGTAAGCAGCTTGGGGACAAGAGCATCTCAGAAACTAGTACAGCACAGCTTGGAAAGGGATGGTTACAGCACAGTCTTGCTTATACCAGCAAAATAATATTTTGGCTGATATATCTGCTACAAGTTTTCAGAACAGATCTAAATAGCACAGCAATTGTACATCTGCTTTTTTGTTGTTGTTGTTTTTTGTTTTAACTTCATCCATCACTGGAGCCTTTGCCTTTGTATAAAAAAAATGACAGTGAAATATCAAGAATTTTTACGTCTGTTATCTGATTCTGATATTAGACCTTTTGCCTTGAAGAGCATCCAGAATTTGGAAAGTGGTTGTCATACAGATCATGTGGATCTACGCTTAATACTAAATCATGTTTTAAAACAGCAATCTGCTTCTGAACCGAAGCCAATGAGCTAGCTCTTGTACTTAACTCAAATTCTAGTTTTGACATGGTGGGTGTTCAGATGTCTCCCATATCTAGTCTATGGAACATACATGTTTCACCTGATTACCACTGTAAGGACACTGCCTGTAATATGCTGCTTATGTAAGCAGCAGCCCAGAAACATTGAAGTTCTTATATACAAAATTTTCCTGGTAGCAAAATTCTTTGACCCTGGTTAATCTTAGAATCAGAGAGGTAGGTATCACAGACTTGATATAAAATTTTTACCTGGGTGACTTGAGTGATTAGCTTTCATAGGAAGCACAAATCTTTTCATATTTCTAATACTAATGTTCTTTACAGTCAATAAATTTACCTTTCACAATTCTTCTGAGTCATTTTATTCACCTTTTCAAAAGAGATACTGTGGTTCTGTAGTTTGATACCTCAATAAGAAGGCAGGCAACTTGTGTTTTTCCTTTCTCAAAATTTTTTTATTCAGGACATATGTGAACTACCTGGAATAAATCTTTAGTTCTTCTCTCCTGACCTTGATTATAAAAAACTCTAACCAGTTACTCCTCTGTGACCCATTAAAATAATTTTTAGCTTGGCTAATATTGGTCTTTCACCTTGAATGTATGCTTCCACTGCCCTAACAGACACTGTGCCCTCTGGGAATTAAATCTTTCCTTCCAATGAAACAAAAAATATCTTGTTCAAGTTTTCTACAAATTCCTTGCTGCCTTGACTGCTGCAAGAAGAAATCCTCTTGGAAAGCTAAATTTGGGAGAATGCCAGCTCTCCTGTTTCATCTTCTCAACTTTCCAGTCATTTCTGTGAGACAGAGAAATTTGATCTCTACCATCTCTTTCTTCTTTCTTCTTTCTCTGGACTTAGCAAACTGGGTCAATTAACATAAATGGCAAAAGTGTCTGGACACCTGGGGAATGACACCAGATTCATTTTACATAAACTTCCAAGTAACCAGATGGCAAATGATTCAAAGACCTATCTTCAAGAACCAGCTGTATAGTCCAGTTCCCAGACTGGTGTTAAAAGTCAGCCTTCTTAATAAGAAATTACACCCACAAGCTTTGCAAAGGACTTTGAGTTAAAAAATAACAAAAATCATGGCATTACAGGAAATTTATAAAAGGAGCTTATCTCTAAATGAGGAGAAGGTTATCAATGGTTAAATGTATAAAGATAATACTTTACCGGATTACTCCAGTGTACACATCTTAGGTATGCAGGCTGCATATTCAAAACAGATTAATGTTAATTAAATGGCCCATCAAGCTGGAGTGTGCAAAATCAATGAGCAATGACAGCAGTATAATAGAGATAAATCTAGGACAGAGCCCACTATAGAAAGGAAAGCGTAGACATTACCTACAAACACAAGACATGACATCCAAATTCTGATTTAAACTTCCGCCCAGACTTACTGTTTACTTCGAATGGGAATTAGGTTCATTTCACTCTATAGACAGTAATCAACTTCAGTGGTAGTGGCCTTCAGATTGAGACCAGTAAGCACCATCCATACTGATCTTTTAGATATTTACACTGTTTTTTTTTTGCCCTCAGAAGTTAGATAAAGAAGTACTCTTAGAAAAAGATCTAAATCTCCTGAAAAAGATTTTGCTGAATATCTATAGTAAAGTCAAAGTGGCGTTTGACTGATACCTATTCCTTAGATTTCAGCTGTCTTTGCAGAATATAAAGATTTAATTAGCACAGATTTCATGGCACAGCATTGCTCCTAAATATGAGAATTTGGTCCTCACGGAACTTCCCTTTCCTGGTTGTTGTATGAAGTACAGTAAAATCTCTTCCAATTCTGAAACAAAGCAAGGTTTTAAAGCAAAATGTCACAGTGTATTAGCTCCATGCTTTATGAAGCCCAAGTATTTTAACTGTTTCTATTTAATACCAGTTAGACCTAGAAATCCTAACTAACAGGTTCATCTCTTTTTCCTCAGAGGACCTACTTGACAGCAGAATGTCAAAACAGAGAGGACAAAGCAGAAGTCACCTTCCCAACATTAACTCTTTCATTGTATAGTAAGATTGCTCGAAACATAGTGCTGTGACAAAAACAGAAACCAGAGCATAGCTAGCTGATATATTGAGATAGCAACATGATATAAAAGAGAGAGATTAACTATATATATAACGTGATTTTTAATTTCTTTTCTTCCACTGACACTTTCCAACCAGAATTACCAGAAGGTGGCTGAAAGCTTTGGTGGACTGCAGGAACACAGATACCTCAGGGAGAAAGTTTTCTCCTTCAGTTCCTCAATCTAAATTCAGAATTTCTCTCTTAGAATGAATGACTACTGCAGGAGGATCAGGCAAAAGGGAAAAGTAACCTTCTTTTAAAACAGTATAAGTGATAGAATTAATGATGTCTGGTTTCTACAGCTTGTTCCTTGCTTCTGACTTACTTTCCAGAAAGGTGAAAGCTCATCTGTACATCTTTCTTGAAAGGCCAGCTCATTTGTACATCATCTCTCTACTGTTGGTTGTCTGGTGTATAAAAGGAGATGAGATAATCCAACATATTTTCCTAAGGGTGCTTACTGTATCTCCTGCCTCTATACAGTCACTTATTTTCACAGAATCTAAGTATCTTAAAAGCATCTAGTACTTTCAAAGCACTGGCCCATCAAAGCAGTTTCCTACAGACCAGATCTAGTGAGAAACACTAGCTAGCTAATTTCAGTTTGCTGCTTTGGTCAACAACATAGCAGAAAAAAAGAGATTTTGTCAAGAATCTCAACTCAATAAGATAATTTCCTAATAGAGGTGTCAGGGGAGGATTTATGGAGGCACATCCACAAAGAGGAAACAATTAAGAGGTAGCACATCCCAGACAAATGAAAATACAAATTGAGTCACTTCATTTAATCAGCTGCAGTGTATACATGACAAGCAGTTCTCTACCATTCCCCTTAAAGCCTAATCTAGCTTGTATATCCAATTTTCTGTGTTGCAGCCACTGTCTGCAAATCTATTTCATTCCTCATTTGTCATTTAGAGCATCTTTTCTTCCTTTGAAGACTGATACAGACTCCCACGACTATTCATTTAGACGTTTTCTAAGCTCAAATATTTTGATGTTAGTTTTGTTCCATGAACAGACTAAATATCAAAACATTTTGAGAAGTAAACCTTGAAATGTTTTTGGAAAAACTGATAAGGTCTCTTTCTCCCCAAACCACAGAGACATTTCAGCATTTTCATATCAACCTATTTCATTTTCCTCATCAAACAGAACTGAAAAAAGTTTATCCAAGTCCACATGACATTGCTCACAAACTGTCTTGTGGGACCAGTCATTCCAGAGCTCTCATTCCTGCCTAAGGGTTAGGTAACATTTCTTGCCATGAGAGTATGCCTACGAGGCATCATAAGAGATGAGAGACTTATACCACAGAAGAGAGGAGGAGCACAAAACATTTATACAAATTCATGAAGCATCATAACACTCCAAGGTTGAACTGACATCAAATAAAATATTTTAGTTCACTTCAGAAGATTTTAATTTAGATCAAATGTATTCAAGACAGTTTGTTATTCCATCTTTCTTAGAGAACTGAAATAGTGTTATCTGAAAAGTTATAATCAGGGTTTCCTGTTTTCTAGGAATGCTACTTTGTTTTTTCCTCTGCTATGCATAGAAAAAATAGGCCTGAGGGTGAGACTTGCTGTTGCACAGTCCCTGGGTCCACATTGCCTACAAATCCCATTTTGCCTTGCTGCACATGACAGCAAGCCCTTATGGGAGAGCATCACAACAACTTTTCTGTTTACCTGGCATTCATTATGTTTGCAAAGCAACGCACTGATGTGTATAATGAGCAGACAGGATCACGTCTGCTCTATATCCATGGGAAGCAGAAATATACTGCTCTGTATCCATGGGAAGCAGAAATATAAAGGGAGAATGAACTCCAGCTTTTCGCCTGAAAGCTTACCCAAAGCCTGCACCTGTATCAAAATATTGTGGACATGAAGCTCATTTCGACTCAACTGGGTACTCAGGTCCCCATTAAAAATACAATATAGATCTGTCCTTACAGCACAGGCTGTGCAGCCTGCAGCTTCAAAAGGCCAGTAGCAATTGTGCAAGGCAATGATGAAAATGATTAATTAGAGCAGTCTGGCAAAACTAAGTTTTGGGTAAAACTGTTAGCCCTTGGCGCCAGTCCAGCTACATTTTTTATGTCCATAGCATATAACTGAAGCCTGCCGTTTCTGACCATTTTCATTATTTAGGGATATGGTCAGAGTCTGTTGAACACAACTGTAATTTTAAGCACATCTCTAGTTGACAGTAGACTAGAAAGGCCAGCACAGAGTTTAACAGCTTGGCACCTTTAATGATTTTATCTCCAAGACAGAGCACAGTCGTACGATAGGGAGGCATGAGGAGAATGGAAAGTGTGGCTGTGAGAGAAGGTACATGCAGAAACCAACGGGAGCAGGAGTGGCCTGGGACTGCAAGGCCCTTTTTCATTGGGAAAACAGAAGTGAAGAACATATGTGGAGAAATGGGGCAGTTTTGTGTGGTACAAAGGGCCCAGGAAGCCTGATTTAGAAATGCTACAACAGGAGCGACACCCCAGCACTCTCTTTTTTCCTCAGTGACCTCTGGAAAATAAACCACGTGAACAAATAAAGCATGAACTCAACCAGCGGCACTTGGCTAGAACTGTCAAAATTGTCTAGAAACTGAGCACTATAAATCACAGTTTAGCACAAAAAAACCCAGCTCTCATCAGAAAACTGCAGCATTGGGTTTGCAACATGGTTTACCTCAATGAACATGCCAGCCTGCTGCTTGCCCTGCAGTTCTAGCAGCAAGCTATTTCAGAGTTATTTCCCCTCACAAAATACCAAAGTAAAGATCCATACAGCTCCCAGGGGTAACAATGAGATTTAATCCTCAGGGTGTGAGGCTGAAATCTGATCATCTATGGCATATTAAAACTGTTGGACAAGTATAATCTTTCCTGCTGAAGAAAGTAATTTTTTACTGAACTTCCTGAACAGCCAGAGCGTTGTAGATGACGGATGTTTCCTTGTGCTGCCAGGCCCTGGTACTGGTGGAAACTCAAAGGTTAATCCCATCACTGTAAAAGAACAACTCTATCATATCGATTGCACAGTGTTTGGGGAAATTGATAATGATCTACTAGTTTGCGTATGAAATTATCTGCTGCTTTAATTATCAAAATATTTTTGGTGACAGAATCTTTAATGAAATAACTAATCCTGAAGCCAGCCTTGTTTTATTATGCAGGAGAGGCTGCAAGTACAGAGAATTCAGCCTTCTCTGTGGCCTGCTTGAACACTGCCTTATTGGATTTCTTTGTTGGAGAAGTTTAGAAATAGGAAAACAAAACAAAAACCCCACCTTAAAAAAAAAAAAAGAGGCTGTTTACAGTATTTTATAGCAATCTGCCATTTCATTTTTTTAATGAAAGTGATTTCTGGTACCTTTCATTTTGACTGTTTTCTACTATACTTGACATTTACGTAACATTTTCCAACTTCAAATTTCAGGCTGCTTCAGAAAGTTTGTTATTATTAGAATTTTATTTTCTTTTAAAGCAGAAAACATTTATTTAAAGGAACCTTAACTTTTAAGAGGTTTTATTAGTTTGGACGAAATTGCACTGGAAAAAAAAAACATTTAAGAGTATATCAGTGACTCAATAAGGAGTTCATACTTTTTTTTGTTTGTTTGTTTCAAAAAGACTGTGAGAAAAGTCACTTATTATTTATTAACAGTATGGAAAAAAAATAAAGTTAAAAGGAGTATCATAGAAAAATAAATACCCTCTTGCGCCATTAAACACCTCCTGGAGTGAGAATCGAGGACTCTGTCCTGGAGAGTCCTGCCAATCAGATATGCACAAACAATGGAATAATGATGATATTTTGGCTACATTTGCAGCTCATCAAAAGTTAAGCTCACCAAAATTTGGAATTTTCCTGTCTTTGGACATTCTACCAACTCAAGATTTCTCAAGTTTAAATAAAATTCCAAGTTTTGCCACAGAAGACTATATTGCTAAAAAAAAAAGAAAAGAAAATAAAATTCAGGTCAGACATACTGGAGCAAACTTACCTTTATCATCAGATCAGAAGAATCCTTATAATTTAGAATTAAAATGATAAGAATTAAACCGGAGTACTTGAGCTTTATTGAGAAAATTATCAGTTTATTCCTAAGGATTGCTATACCACTTATATCAGAAAACCCTATATTCTTGGTTATTTATGGAAATCTCTTAGAAGTCAACATATTTAATAACCTAATAAATTTGTATTTAACAGAGAAAAGGCTAGAGATATCTGTGTTTCCCTAACATGACCTGAAGACTTTAGCTGAAGCCTCGTGTAAACGTTGGCAGCAGTTTGTTGATCTCAACAAAGTAAGTGCTAAGACACTCAGCTGAAAATTTCTATACATAAAGTTTCAGCTAGCTCCAATTGCCATCCAAAATGTGGACTGCTGAAATCCATTCTGGGGTGATTCACAGTGGCACTGAGTGCAGGCAAAACTCTTAGGTTGTCTATAGACCTCAGGTAAAATATAGCTAATTAATCTCTTTGTAAACCATTTTGAAAGTATTAATGCTAGGCAATAATTTTAAGAAATAATTCCTTTTCCAAAGAAGATGAGAAGATTCATCCTTTACAGAATCTTCAAAACCTATTATTATTTTCAGGAAAAATATGCCTAATGTTGAATACAGAGAAAATCCAGTGTGTTTTTTCAGTGTGTATGTAGTTCATTGAATTTACTTACTACTAATCTTTTTTCTTAACTTTTTTTTTTACACTGACCTGATGTGTCACATTTATGTACATTTCAGTAGGAGCAGGTTTTCTAGTCATACAGAAAAGATTAGCAGTGTAATATGGTCCTTGAGAGTTGGAATCCACTTTTAAATCGTACAAAGCAATAGTTTATAACTATGCTAAATGGTCTTTTCATATAATTGCTAATAAGAACATTAGCGCTGTTCCTACACTCAAAGTATCATGTAAAAATATCGTATAATTTTACATGTCATTAGATTCAACCCTGATGATTTCAGAAGACTGTCACTGTGTGTGTAGTTTATAAAAAAAGAGAACAAGACTAAAAATTGTTTGTTTTATAATAATGTTCTTATGCATATGCTTATCATTATTCAGCTTTTAAAATCACTCTCTCCCAAAGACTCTCAACAAGGAAATGGTAGTAAGCCAATCGGTTGCAAAGAAACATTATCTTTTAGGGTCTCTGCTGTGACTGCTGCAGGGAACAGCTGCTTTAAAAAATAAAATGAAGAGAAAATAATAAGGAGAAGGCTTTCCATCAAACACAGAACAACCCAGAGCTAAAGCACAGATCAGCTGGATTGCCACGTGATTGAGGGCTGGGGTTTACAGTTACAAAACTCAGAGTCAAGCCCTGTGCTCACCAGTTTGCTGCATCTTTTGTGCTGTAACTCTGTGCTGTCGGATTAAGAGAAAGTGCTTTACTGCTTAAGCAGTCAGCGTGCTGGGAAGGGACTTCTCTCCCTTGCAGCATCGTGGTGTAACTGGAGCCTGGGCACTCTGGTAGCACACACTAATACCCTCTAGAAATATTCATACAGGCTTTAGGATTTCAAAAAGCTTTTGTTATTATTATTATTTTTTAATCATAGCTGGGGAATAAGAGTACTTGATAGCAACATGAAAATTAACTGGCTGTACAGTCACGGGAGGCTGGATTTGAGGTCTCACCCTGTGGGATTTTTGGAACAAAAGGGTAGATACCTCAGGGACTTTGGAGTCCTCAGAAAACAAAGGTTATCTCCATTTCTCCTTGTTGTCACTTCCGATTTAGATGTGCACCTCCTAGTCACACAGAAAGAAAAGGACTATCTGTGCAGAGGAATGTCTAAAAGCTGGAAATGACTTTAAATCTCACAAGGCAGCAGTGAATGTTTCCTGCTCTGCTTCTGAGCCTTGCTCAGAAGGGAGGAGGAAGGATGAAACCCTCCATGGCTACTGACCTCCCGAGAGTGGGTGATGTGCACTATTTCCCAATTTTGTGGGAATTCACCCACCCCCTTCTCCACCAGTTGAAAGTCATTATGCAGATCCTATTTTTAGTTCACATGGTATTTGTTTATGTATCTTTTTCCTGTCTGTCTCTCTTCCCACCAGATTCAGGGCAAGCACTGTGGGAAATTACACTCCTGTTTGGTACATACTAGTTTGATCCTGTATGTTGAAGTAACTACAAAACCTTCTAGATTAAGAGTATGAGGGCTTTCTATGAACAAGGCTATAGTATTTCCCTGAATAAACAACCACCTAAAACCATGTAGATTTATTTTAAAAGGTTTGGATTTATAAAAAATATATTAAATATGATAGGGAATCCATAGCAGTCATACCTTGGTTGCCTTCACTGTTTGAACAACAGCTGATCCTCTGCATTTGAATTCTAGAGTGAATCTGTTGAGCTCCTAGTCACATCTTCATCTGCTCTGCTGAAGACCCCTCGTTTATCAATTTCTAGTCACAGTCTATAGCTGGGAAACAAGTCAGCCCATGGCCTTTCCTTGGCCATGCTGAAATGACTGACACCCAGGAATTTTACAGTGGAGGAGCTACGAAAGGACTGGAAACGGAGAGGCAAAATCTGCCCAAGTGCTTTTGGCTGCACACACAGGATTCATCACTGTGCTCCTCAGATGTCCCTTTTGCTGCTTGTGGCCACCTGAGGCCAGAAGGGCGCCTGGCACCTCTGGGTGCCAGCCCGGAGGGACAGCAGTACTGAGGCTCTTGCACAGATGAGTGTGAGCAACGCTATGAAGGAAGCTCAGTTGACTTTTCTTCATTAATTACATCCATCGTGTAGCAGATATAGGTAGAATATACTGAACTACAGAACGCAGAACAAAAACGGTTGGGTTAAGTTGTTCAGCTAATTTTTTTTTTGCTATGTGGCTACGCCACTCAGTGCTTGCATTGTTGTTTATAGCTTCCCATGTCCTCTCACTCTTGCCCACTTTTTTTAGCTAACAAGTCATAGATACTATAAGTACTTCAGAGTTGTAAATTCCAAGGATGGTTACAAGAGTGAGGAAATATTTGCCATTTCCATGGAAAATAATGATACTTGCTTCCTTGTTCTTTCTTTCAAAATTGGTTTTAGGCCTGACTGCCTAAGCAACCAAGAAAATTATATTCCAAACACTCCTAACTAAAGGCAAGCAGCTACTCTTTCTTAAATTGCAAAGCCATAAAGAACATGAGGTGCAGAATTGACTGTAGTTAACTCAGTGATAATTTTAAGGCTAAATATGCTCATCTCCTTTACATTTACATGTCTTCCATCCAGATGGGTCTTAAAAGCTCTTTTGCTTTTGTATCATGTGCTAACTGAGTACTGGTGTAACTGAGAACCATTTAAAAATTGGTTTGATGCTCTCATTCTTAGCAAGGAATTTTCAATGATCTAAAATCATTAGGTTTTCAGTGCTGGGTCCTGGCTGGAGAGGATGATCCCTCCAGCAGCAGCCTCACGTACTAAGTCAAACCCTGTCCTCACTAAAATCAGGAGGAACTTGTCGTTAATTTCTAAAGGAGATGGCAAAATCCTTTCACCTGAGGTGAGGATAGAAGGAAGACCTAGCGTAGTTACCCATCAGAAGAGTTCTGTTATCAGCTCTGAACCCTGGAGATGGTTCATGCAGATGGTTAAGTCCTCCACTAATTATGAAAAGTTGTTTGATTGCATTTCTGAGGCGCCATCTAAAGAACTTTCATATATTCTATTATGCAAATGTTTTCCAAAACTGCATGATTAAATGGAATTAAGCTAGCTATTTTATGGGCCTCTGTTGAAGTCAGTCATCACAAAGGCACTTACCTATTTTAAGAAGACAAATTGGAAGATTGAAAATTTGTGGTGAATTACTCCAGGTACCCTGTAGAGAACCGAATGCTGAAGATGAGTATATTTACTCCGCCTAGCTGATCATTCAAAAAGAATTAGAAGGCAGCTTGCTCCCAAAATCCCTTTGCAGCCAGTATGAGACTTTAAGTAAGTTTTTCTCTGGCTTCAGATCTAGAATTTGGATTTTATATCAATTCTGTTGCTATCAATAACAGGCCAGAATTGTGCAGTCATTAACAAAATAGGAGGTAATTACACTTCCACACTAGCCTTAACAGGTAAATGAAAAGTTGATTGCATATCCACTCTAACAATCTTTGTGGGAGGGAAAACAAAACAAGCATGTCAAAAGAGCTAAAATAAAACATTTTCATGATCTAATCAGCTGCTGGTTAATCCTCGCTATCAGATCAAGCCCTGCGTTAACTTTTTGGCTGTGAGGAATGTTTCATACTCATCAAACAATGAATTTTTAAAATGTGGAACCATACTCAGTTTCACCCTTTAAAAAAGATAATTTTCAGGATTTTCTACTGCATCTAATGCTGTAAAAAAAGCTGGGCAATTTTTTATAACCCTTAAAGTGCTGCTTTTCAAGCTAGTCAAACCATGCAGAAAAATGTGAGGACACCAGAAAGGAAGACTCTGTGTGGGAGAAGGAAGAAAGAAAACCAATCAAACAGTGTTTTAATAACAGAACATGGTCTTGTGTTATACAGAGATATATCAGATGCATAAAGGTATATTGTAAGCAGGGAACGCTGGTGAGGATGCAGTGTTGGCTGCTTCTGCTGCTGCTAGAGGGTTGGAATGGGGGATCCTGCTGGTTTGCTCTGCCCACGCTCTCCTCATCCTCATGCAGTAGCTTGGTGACCAGCCAGGGCCTTCCCAGCAGGGCCGGTGCCATTTGAGAGCTTTCAGCAATCTGTTGTCCTAGGCAGATGCCAGCTCTGCCACTGCCCACAGCTGGCGATAGGGTTGAGTTCTCGGGGTAACTCTGTGGTAGATGAGTTACTACTCCCAGCCTTGTCTCTATTTTTGAACAGCTAAGGGAATATTCTTGCAATCACTGCATACATGAGCACAGTAGAAAAGCGCAAACACATATATTTGGTGTAGAAACATCTTCGGTTGCTTGCTAACAAAAGACTTGTTTCAAGTATTAAGGGTAGATAGATACCCAGTTGCTATAAATTGCTGCATGGAACGGACACTCAGAATTCATTCAATATGCACAGATCTATGACAATTTTCATTTTCAAACAAAGCACTGCAGCTGAAATGATTTGTGTTGTGATGTGCAGAGACGGCTGGAGAGGTGGGAGCTGCATGATGCAAGACAACCAGCAAGCATGCAGTCAGTGGACTGTATATTAATAGTGGATGATGCCAGAAAAAAATCAGTGTATGATAAAGACAAGGCAAGATTGATGATGAAGTAACAGCAAGATCATGGTTTAATATCAACTCTTCAGGTGCATATTTTATATAAAAGAGAAGTCACTGGTAGCAGCAGGCACAGTGTGAATATAAGAGCTAGGAAAATAAATCTGCCAATTTTAGGGCCTTTTTCTTTTTCACATTCATTAGCAAATTCAGTGGTCCTGTGTTTTGATTTCTGAGATGGCTTCATGTGAGTCTTTGTGGCCGGGAGTGTTTCCAGAACTCAGCTCTCAAGCAGTGGTGGAAATGCAGTTGTGCAAAGCTCAGCAGCTGAGGCACTGAGCACCTCACCTGCTCGCTCTGAAAATATATGAGTTCATGTTGCCTACTCAGCTGTCTTTAATGTTAATTACATTCCCTTTCCCATATTAAGTTTAGGCAAACCAGAGACTAGAAGTAATCCCATTTGTCATGACCAGGCAAAGCTCATGTCATCGATGGTGAAGAGCAAACAGTCAAAGTAAGGGAAGAATCCAGAGGTGGGCTTACATGATGCCTGTGTCTCCAGGCAAACATTTATAATAGTTAAAGTCATCCAGGGAATAACTTGTAAATAGAAGCAAATGCAAATTCAGAGGCAAACATTTCTAAGACTTTAAGACATTCTGGGAATACTTTGTAAACAGAAACAAATATAAATTCAGAAGATTATTTATGATGCTTTTCTTTATGTGATTTATGTACCACAGAATCTGTAAAATGTTTGTTATTTATACCATTTCTAATAAAATCGTATTACATTTATTAAATAGATTCAAATAAAAATACATTCAACTCATGTAACTTGGTCTTCTGTTTTTGTTGACTTAAAACCTTTCACTCTCTGCAACAGGAATAATTATTAATTAGCAACACTAATTTTCTAGACTTGTTCAGACTACACTGTTGATTAAACATCCTCAGGATCCAGCAAGAATAAAAAATGATCTTGTTATGACTTGTCAGTTATACAAACATGACTTTCAGCTTGTGGAAAAGACTTTGAGCTACATAAATACATACTGCATTCCTGCAAAACATGAAGCATATGGCAAATTGCCTGCGCTTAAAAAAGGAAAGAGAGAAGAGTTAGATGTAACTAGTCACATACATATGAAAGAAACTGCTCTTGCATTTTTTTAAAGTAAAACTTCTTAATAAACCAGAGGAAAAGCAGTGGCAAGATGGTCAACACACATTTGTGCATAAATCTTATAGGTGTGGTACTCACACATTTGTATAAATATGATCATCCTTTGTTTTTCCACAGGTGTCATTTTTTTCACCACTTTATTCTAGTTAATTCATACTGTTTGGTAAGTTAAATAGGTAGCCAGAGAGGAAACAAACAACAGAGGAGAGAAATAAAGACTGCCCAATTGACTGCTAAGGTATCTAACATCTCTCTTTGCATCATACTCCCAGAAAGGCTTTTCTGAAAACTTTTCCAGATATCTCCTGCTGCTAACACACAGCGAACTGAATCTGCTCTTGAAACACTTCAGTCTGAATATTTTAACGCATTTACACTTGGTACATCTGTCTGTACAATCCATTCATATAGGATGGAAATAGCAGAGATCCAAGTGTAAATCTTTGTAGAACTGCAAATAATACTCTTGCTGGGATGAGGCACCTTTCCTTCTGTTGTGCTATTTATTCCTCCACAGCCTCTCTGGGCAGCCTGTTCCAGGGCTCTGTCACCCTCACAGGAAGGAAGTTCTTCCTCACATGGAGGTGGAACTGCCTGTGTTTCAATTTATACCCATTATCCCTCGTCCTGTCACTGGCCACCATTGAGAAGAGTTTGTTGAAATAGATTTGAAGGAGGCTGTAGGAATTTCTGAGGATAACCCAGAACAACAAAAACAACAAAAAAGCAGCATCAAATCTTCAGGAGTTCTGTGCAGTTACTGCAGTCTTTTGATGATAAAGGTGGTTCCTTCTAGCTGTGTGGCCCTTCCAATAGCAAAGGCTTGTGTAGCACCAGATGCCCACCTGTAGAAGAGGGGAATGCTCTGTGAAGCTCCCTGAGAGTTAAGGAACCCTGGGTGTACCACGGCTGATGAAACCACCCTGAGGAGCTGCGGTAGCCTGGGGGACTCTGTAATTGACAAGCGCAGAGATGTCCAGAGTGACACTGCAGGTCCACACTGTCAACACCTCCCTGCTGTGGAGCCCTAGAGGGTGAGGGTGGTTGCTCTACCATGCACCCACTGATTTGATTGTAGAGATCTCATATGTATATATGTATTCTCAGTTCTGTTACATTTCTACTTTTGCTATACTTTTAACTTCTTATTCCTTAATAAATTCTCATACTTAACAAAAGATGATACTGAGTTCAGCACAATTAATCCCAAATCCAAAAGAATCCTGGATTCCCTTCTTCTGGTGCATCTCGTGGTGCACAGCTGAAGATCAGGCGGTGAATGTGTCAAAACATCTCAGATCATTCAACCTTAAGCTACCTTATAAGCTCAACTTAGAAGGAGAGAGATGGCTAATGTTTTGTGTGGCTGCTTGTGACTCCACAACCCAAGGAAGAGTCTTTCCCTTGATGCTCAGAGTGAATAGGGATTGATTAGGAACGCTCAAACTGCTCTTTACAGAGCCATACAGACAGCATATATACATGGAGACTCATGCCCCATGCCCTGACAGGGTTAACAGCTCGATAAAATCCAGCTTTTCTAGCTCCTCTCTCATATCTCCTTAAGGCATTTGCCTTCTGGAGGCCACTCACACAGGAACACGTACTCCTTGCTGCTCGGTGCTCTTGCTGCCACCAGCATAAATCAGAGGCAGCAATTGCAGCCTTGGGACATCTTCCCAGCTGCCCGTGGGCTCCTCCTGCCCTGGTCTTCCCACTCCTACTGCTATCCCATGCAGAGACCTGGAGCTGCTTGTCTATACTGCCTTGGAGGGGCATCTTTTTTTGGTGCTGTGGGCAAGATGCAGAGCATGATGATGCTGAGGGTGGGAATCGGGGCACAGGAATCTCAGGAAACCAAAGGCAGGACACATTGCACCATGTCAACAGGAGACCAGGAATAGAGCCCGATCCCCACTTTCAGGCAACATAAGAAAATGGCTTGAGTACATTCAAAGGAGAAAAGAATTAAAATGAATAACTTGCATTTTGCTGAATGTTTCAGCAATGCTTTCCCAGTAATGCTTTTCCCAGGGGCCTACTTGATCGACAGCCAGAGGCATGAGTTAATTTTCCGCCTTTTCACAGAAAACTTGGAAAATCCTATTAAAACAAGCAAACCCCAGCCTTTTCTTAAGGTCTTTATGAGAAGACTGCCCGACTGAGGCTGTGTCCTGCCTCCACAGTAACTTCACACTGACGCCTTCTGTTCATGTGCTGTAAATACAGACGGGCCTGGTACAGCCTGGCTTGCTTGTACATAGAAATATATTTTTATATATCTTTATATATATAAAAACGTACAGCACAACTTGTTCTTCTGGAAATCACCATGCACGCACTGCCCCTGTGCAGCGGGCTTGCTCAGGATTTATGGATAGACTCTAAATTGGCTGGGATACGCGAGCGAATTGCTCTGACCAGGTTGCTGCGTATCATGAAGTCCGGGATAAATGTAAGAACAGCTCAAAATCCACTCAGAAAAAAAGCTTCAGGCAGGAGGAGGATGTGGCTGAGACAATCCAAATATCCTGGTTCAGCATGCTAGGAAAAGGGAAGCTTTCTTCCCATACAGAGGATGATTCATCAAGCCCAGCAGGAAAAGGAGAGTGCGAATCCTTCCTGAATGCAGTCTCTTTTTCTGGGATCTGCTTTTTCCGATCCCACCAATCACTTCTCTGTCTCTTCTCCCTGGGATCCGCTTGTCCCAGACCTAATTTCTTTCTTCTTCCTCTTCTTTTATTACCCCTCTTGACCTATGTAACATTCTTCCCATGCACTGCTTTTATATCCCTTCCCTGTGGTCATCTGTACACAACATTTATTTTCCTTTCTGAAAACAGTTTGAACATTTGTAGAACTTTCCACTGTCCACAGACTGCACCTCCTTTTCTGCCCCTTGCCTTCCCGTTCTAACCTCCTCAAATTGCTTTTCCCACAGGCACAAGGAGCTTTATTTTTTCCCTTTTTCCTACAAACATTTTGACTCCAACATCCACTGGCCTATGGTGGTTTTGGGTCATTCCACTTTCCTGTGGAAAAATTTACCCATCTCACATAAAAATTGGCAGGCAGAAGGTCTTTTGGCATCTCAGCCTTCCATTACAGTCTTGTTCTGCAAGTCTGCAAGTTAAACTCTCACTCCCCAGCTTAGGGAACCTCCTTCTTTTTCTCTGTGGGTTTTTTTTTTTTTTCCTAGAACCATTTTAATGTTATTCTTTTTGAAGGTCAGTGAATGACAAGCATCAGCTGGGGTAAATTTCAGCTGTTTGGAAGCACAATCAAACACATGTTCTTATTTCTTGGAGTTTGCAGAAAACTGTGCCAAAGTTTAGGCAAAGCTATTTTTAACAGGGGGTTTGATACTAGCAAGTTTGTGCCTAAGCTGCAACATGTAATCATTGCTGTCCCAAGAGCACCTTTCTGAGGAGCTTTTCTGACCCTGGCACTTTGCCCCAAGATGAGTTTTGGGACCAAGCCTGGAATGAAAGAAGGAAGAATCTTAGAGCTAAAGAGAAATTTCTATCTAAATGTGGAAGGCACATACCAAAATTTTAACTGACCGGTGAATGCTAGATAGGTTTTAGTGATAGGAAAAGAAGTAGGTGTGCTGGTTTAGACCTTCCTTTCTCAGGACAAGAATATACAATGAACAGAATCAAAGGATGCTGGTATGTGAACCTGGCCTATGAGCATCAAACGAGTCCTTCCTGAAAAAAAGGCTTCCTCTTTCTTCACCTAATTTCCTCTAGGTTTGACCCTTGCCTGCAACACACTGTGGGAATGATTATCTGAAATGCTTTCTGCAAACCAAATTTATCATAAAAGTTAATGCCTGTGTGTATATTTGTTTCTGGTAGTTTAGATGCAATAAATAGTGGGATGTTAAACCACCATGAAGCAGGGAAAATTGTTAATAAGCATTGTACATGAGCCTTCTACCCGTGTAGTATGGCAACTGGCTAACTGGAAGCCCAAAGAAGCTCATTTAACCTCAAATAAAACCAAAGCAGCTTGGAAAGGTTGCACCAAGTAACAAGAAATACAATACATATATGAAAAGCAGACACCTTATTTCCTTCTTTAAAATTTCATGTAATATTGCTGTAATATGACTGAACTTAAAAGCAGACATCTGGTTAGACAGATTACTTAGCACCTTGGCACAGATGTTCTGTATTTTTTATTATAGCGCTTTAATTAAAGACCATTCATCAGTATTCACTCGGTGCAGTTAAGTGCCACTTGCAATGAAGCTACACCCAGGATGAATCCTGTGTGCCATGTTTAATAGCAGTGTTTAAATCAGACGGTGATGCTGAGTGATTGTCACGGAGCCCGTCACAACCTGCTAGCAGAGAAAGGGCCGGGGAGGGGACCTGCCCTGCCACATCTGTGTGGCAGATGCAGAAATGCCTCCTGCCACCCGCTATCCCCCCAGCTCCGCAGGGACGAGAGGAAATGCTAAATAAACCAGCCAGGGCCTCCCCAGCGCCTGCGCCTCCCTTCCCAATCCGTGTTTCCCAGGCTCTTCCCGCTGGCTCGTCAGCAACAAGTGCGCTGCACCAGCAAGAGGGTTTTCAAGGGTAAGAGAAAAGGGAAGGTGACACAACAGGTCTGTTTAGCTAAGCACGATAGGACAATCATAATTGGATAATGGGGTATCCAAATAGGATAGTAATTTAGGACATATTCCAGGAAGAATATAATGTGCTATCCAGAGGTAGCAGGGAGTAGACCTTCAATAATATGTGCCAAGCAGTCTGGAAAAAAAAAAAAAAAAGAAAGAAAGAAATCTTGAGCATTTGAGCATTATGAGCCAAGGGTAATTGTTTCTACATTTCATTCTATTTCACTGTGCAGCATCTCTGACAATTCAATGTTTTCATGTCTCAGACCTCCCACGAAGCCTCTTGCAGGTGCAGCCCTGGGCTCCAACAGGGAGAGACTGGCAGAAACGACTGCTGCTTACCTGCGAAATGGACTGGGTGTGTTTGATTTGCAGAGAACCTGCAATTTGCCTCCTACCTCATTTTAAACCCGTCACATCCACAACAGTGGAAGCTGTCGGCCAAAGTGATTCTGTCAGCCAAATCTGAGAGCCGGTTCATTTTATGACCATTAACATTTCCTCTAACTTCTCACTTGAATAATTCCATGTCTAGGAACATGTCTTTTTTTTCCATTTGTCAAATTACAAAATATGAATCAGGACTGATAAGAACTTGTCAGCCAAATGGGAAAAGAATGGTGATTTCTCCCTTTGTTTATTTTTCCCCCTATTATTTTACCCTAATGGCAGTTAATGATCTTGATCATGACCCCTCTTGCGCACTTCACTTTTGACCCCATGGGTCCTGCTTTCCTTTCCACACAGAGGCAGGAGGAGCACCCTGAGCTCACTTTGCTGTTGGGTTATGCCGAGGTCTCCAGAAGGTGCACGGTGCTTTGGGTGGAGGAGGAGGCGGTGGAGCTCACACCACTCTATTGCACCCACAGTTTCCAGTTCCCTCTGACACCCATCCTTAGCAAAACACGTGCCTGCATTTGGTGTTTTTAAAACTGCAGGCAGATTTGAATGATCAAGTTTTTCCTCCATCCGAGGTGGAGTGCACAACACCAGATTCCCTGGTGTTCTATTGGAACACCCCGGGATAGCTCGGTGGAGCTTTGGGACAACAAACACAGCAGTTGTACTTACAATTGTTTCTAAACCTGTTTTGTGATTTCTCTCTCTATATATGTCCTTTCTCTTTACTTTTCTGTTTTTTTTTTCTAACCTGTTTAATATGTGCACAGAAATACAGAACCAGAATTCTGTTTACACCCTTAGATTCCTGTTATATGCTGGTAGCACTGAAAAAAAAGCAATTGAACAGATGCCCCGGCCTAATCTTCATTACAGCTTAGAAAATATTAAGAAATCAGAGAGAGTTCCTATTTGTCTGTCATTCTTTTATCCTGCCATCAAAAAATAAAAAAGCACCTTGCTTAGCACACTGCTGTGTGGCTCTTGTAACAACAGGCATCAACAAGCAGGATAAATATTTTTCCACAAGGAAGGGATGAGAGAAGGATGGAAAGAACAACACGTGACAGGTGTTAGTGAGTTCACTTCGTGTGTTGCAGAAGGCATTCAAATACTTCCATGGGAAAAACAGGCCGAAAGGCAGCAGGAATAGAAGGAACAAACACAGAATCTGCGCTAGAAAGAGCTTTTCTAGAAAGACAGATCAGCAGGTCACGATGTTTTGAAAATGAGCCCGCTTAAAACAGGGTTTGGCAGTATCTGCAATTTTCTTTCATAAAAAAGAAGCATGTCTGTGTGTTAAAACACTCCATTCTAAGAGCAGGTCCAGTTTGTCATTAAAGTGTCTCATTAAAAAGACCAAGGCAGAGAAGAGACCATTTTCAGCCCAGTGAAAACTGTTCGTGTAGGGAAGCAAGTCCTTTGACAGGGCAAGTCACCCTTCCATCCTTTGGTTCAGAAGTTTTGATGCTAGTTGCCCTTGCTCTTGAACAAAATAACATCATATTATTATTATTATTATCACTATTATTATTATTATTATTTTTCCCCACCTGCCATCTCCCCTCTCCTCGATTTAACCATGCCATGGGACACACAGCTGCAACCAAAGCAGCTGGAATGAGCTGATTTAAGCAAAACAAACACATGTGTTTGAGGGAAATTCCCTCGCCCTTTTAGAAAGTTGGGGAAAAAAGTTTAATGGAAGCAATTTGGTACTTTCAGGGCAGGGAGAAATTATCTTTGAGTTTTTTTTTTCTCATTTCATCTTAAATTTCCCTTTTCACTCAGGTTTTACTTATATTTAATTTGACATTTTCTAAACAAACTGATTTCCCATTAGAACAGAAATGAGAACATTTCTTAAAATTTCCTTCAAGTGAAATCTGAAACCTGAAATAACATATTTTATTCAATCCACAACAACTATTCCTTATCCCAGAAATATACTCTGGAGTTAGCAGTTTAGAGGCCAATGAAATCATGCACAGCAACTTCTTTCCTATCACACTCCCACGCTTCCCTGGGATAACATTTCCAGAAGGATCCTTGAGCCTGGGGAAAATGACCAAACCAGCATCAGTGAACTACAAGGCAGGGGTCTTGATTTTCCCTTCACTACCTGCTATGAGGAGCAAGACATCTTCAGAAGAGTGCATTACTATTTCTGCTCCCTTGAAGCTACTGTGCCCATAATGATGAGTATCTTTAACAAATTCATTTCATTTTCTGTATTAGCTTCAAAAGTCATTTAAGTACTGTATACAAATAAGAGGTAAGTTAGAGTCATAACATTTTTAAGGGAAAGAAGAAAAAATAAAGTGAGAAAATAGCTCAGTAGTATTTGTAACCTGGAAAGAGATAAGAGAGCAGTCCCCGTCAGTTTGAGTGAATGTAGAGCGAAACACAGACCAAGGTCTGTATGCCATCTATCTCCCTCTAGAAACCGGTATGGTCAATGAGATAAATGGTGACAGATATTGGAAAGGACATGCAGAGCTTAATTATATAAGCTGCAGAGGTCAAGTAAGTTATGGACTACCAAGAACAAATGCCAGTGTTCAGAACTTTGATCTCCCTTACTAAGAAATTAGGCTACTGTAGTAGACAACGAATATAGTAGATGTATGAGCAAAGTACTGGAATTATTTTAAATGGCTTTTAATATTTTTTTTATTCTTAATATGAATATGTAAACAGAAAAAGATACAAATAAATAGGAGCAGGACCAAAGGACTGAGGATACTATCCAGCATACAGATACTATAAGCAAAAACTATAAAATTCAAGCTATCTTAAAACCACAATAGTGAAATTCTAGACAGAGGTCTTCAGCAAGCTGAGACAGGGATAATTTTAAAAGTAACAAATTTCCCTAATCATCAGCAGGGTGTAGCACAGTCTGCAAACAGCATCACGGTCACAATCTGACCCCTGGAAGAAGCAACGGGATCAACACAACAAAAGTGTGGCTCAAAAGTTGCACTAAATAGCTTGTATGTCATCCTTCCCTACAGATTTTGTGGTCATTATGCCTAGATCCTCACCCACATTTTTATCTACTGAAGAGGTTTGTGTCATCACAAGGACACAAAGGAAAATTCTTAGGAGTAATGGAAAAATTCTGTATTCCATTTCACAAAAGAAATTTATGAACCAGAAGAGAAAACTGGGCTTTCTTTCTAGAAGATGTAAGTACTGAGCGCTGTTAAAAAAGATGTGTTAACATGCACCTTTTGCCTAGAATTCACTGGAGCAGTCAAATTACCCTAGAAAAAATGACGCTTATGTAATTTTGAATTTGAAAATCAAATTCTGTGACAATATCAATATAGACCTGCTTATGTTCATATATTAGAGAAAAATTACTGATTTTTTTAAAGTCATTAGACACATGCAGATCATGCATGCAAGGATGTTTAGCTGGGTTCCTGTGTGCACAAACCTAGGGAAGTCCTTTGCTTGGTTCTATATGAAACATCTCAGGAAGAAGTGTCCCTTAGAGAAGCATGTGCAAATATAAATAAACACAACTGCACGCATGTAATATGACTCACTAACGGAAAAGAAAAGTAATAATCAGGATGCAAGACCTGTGTTGTGTGCATAATTTTGCTGGGAGGGTTCCTTCTACTTATTCTATCCTTAATACTATAATAGCTTCATAAAAATACCAAGTAGCATAAATAACTAGACTTGTGAGATCCATTTCATAGATTTACAAACATACAATAGCTTTCTTTCCTATAATGAATGAAATCTTGTTATAAAAATAAAACATGCTAGAGTTTGATTTTTGATTTTCTGGATTCATAGTGCATAAATGCTGTCCATGTGATTTTAACTGTAACAGAAAGGAAAATCTGAGTGCAGACTAACTACGTATTCAAAAAGAAAGTATGTAGGAGAAGAAGATGCATCCCTACAAGTATTATTTTTAAAAAGAGGTTTGTTTATTGCATCAAGATTTTGCCCCTTCTCTCCCGATCCATTCAGCAGCTTGGCAGAAGACATGAGGAGATTTTCAATGCTTACTAAACAGCAGCCTCTAGTGGAATATAAACAATATATGTTCATTTTATTAACTGCATTTGTCCCGTGTCTGCAGCACAAAATATTGTTGGTCTTGTTTGGGGAAAAATACAGGAGTTAAATCTATTACAGTCACTTTCCTAAGTTTTTTTTTTTTTTTTTTTGGCTGGAAAGATATGTTAAAATCTACTGTTGAACAAGTACTCCATGATCACAAATTGTAAAATGCAGTAAAATGCTTGTTACAGTTGACAGAAGTTTGCAGCTTTAAAAATAAAACTGAAGTAAAATGGAGACTATGAGAATGCTTATTGATGAACTCAGCCCCATCTAAATCAGAGGAGATCTAGAAGTCTCATGAGTATGGTTGAAACCAGCATTCTGTCCTTGATCAAGTAAATTATTTCAGCACATTACTAAGTTCGCTGTCATGGATAATTTATATTACTCCAGGATTTCTCACTCAGTACATAGCGAGAGAGAGATCCTGCTCCGCAAAGTTCACTGTTCAAGCAAAAATGCAGCGAAAGGAACAAAAGGAACTGCAGAATGAGATGAATTGCTGAAGAATATAGCATAGGAAATCAGCTGGCAATTTGCAAGCAGAGTTTATCTCATGTCTCCTTTACTAATGCCAAATACGTGCATCCATATTCAGCAGTGTTTGAACAGATAAATGCTAGAATGTGTTCTTGAGGAATCAAACTGATAGGAAACTATGTTTTCTCTTTCACACAGCTTGCCTTTGTCTGGACAAATTCAAAGTGTGTTTCCAGGGTATGTGATCTCAGGATCCCATGTGTCTCATACTTCACTTTCTTCATTTATGACATATTTAAGTATTCAGATAAGTGACTAGTACTCCTGTTGGAACAATCTAAGGTGCTGGAGCGGTTCTTCTGAAGCACAAGTTGGAAGTAGATACTGTCACATCAGGTAACAGAGCATATCCTGCATCATCACCATCAGTCTCAGCAAAAATTGCTGACCTCCAGATCAAGACCTACCAGAGACACAGATTGTAGAATGAGAAATGAAATAGTAATAACCCTGCAGTAATATTGAATTGCTCTGACAAGAAGGCCTGATTGGGTCTAGACCTGGACCTCAAAGAAGGTTAATCCCAGCCAACAGTCCCCATTTGTCATGTCTTTCAAAGCAGCATGAGGTTACTCTATTTGTTACCACTGTCTTGGAAAGAAATTTCAAGGTATCATCACAGTTCCCAGCCATGGGGCCTAAGGGTGTGAAATATGTGCTGACCCCGCAAAACAACACTTTGGAAGATGTCAGGGAAATGCAAGAGAAACTAAAAGCGTGGCCTCACGTAGGCTCTTGTACAAATGCATGGGGGGCTGACATCTGCTTTCTCCATCACAAGCTGCCTGGTAGCGACCTTGTTCCCAATAGTTTTGCCAAGTCATTCCTGACACTGCTGTGTAACAGTGACTGGTTCATATATTTCAACTGGTGACATACTAAGCAAAACATATTTGTTTAATGATTTTCCATTTCATTTTCCAGTTTTGTTCCTATGGTATAGGCTGAATTTACTGAGCAGATCTCTGATAATTCCTAAATGCATATTAAAATTATTCCAAGTTCAAGCTCTTGAAACTGAAGAGCTTCACCCAAACTTGAGCAGCAGTGTTTCAGACGCTTAATCTTCTCAGGGATTTATTCCAGAGATTTCTTCCTTATGGTCCTCATTTTTCTCCTGGGATTTTAAGGTTCAATAATGAACGGTTTTTAACAGTCTCAGCTTATGAGTTTTGGTATATTTATTCAACACCATAAGAGAGCTGCTCATCATTCAGTTCTGTGAGTGTCTCATAGCTCTAATCTTGACCTAGTTTATGGATGTTTTATTTATCAACAGTGGCCTAGTCAAACAGCCTCATCTCAGAGGAATTTGAAATATCAGCTCAGTCTAACAGGACATAGTTTCTGCAGGACATTTCCACCTCCTCTCTTTTTGGTTTTGTGAACAACTCCCTCCCTCTTACCAGGTCTTTCACTTTTCCTTGACAGTTTTACAAAATTTTCCCAACAGAATCTACTTACAATTATTCTTTCCATTCTCCTGCAGCCTATGACTATAACTTAGGCACACCAATCCTGCAGCGTTACTGGGAAGTTTCCATTATGGGATGACTCATTTCTCAGCTGCAACTGCAAATACTTTGCAAGCTGGGGCTTTGCGCTTTTTCTTTTTTTCTTTTCCTCATCTTTCAGTAAAAATAACCTAGCCAAAGAGATAATCTGCAGCACCAAGGAATGAAGAGCAACATAAGCCCCAAAAGTAAGCAGAGAGCACAGTCACTGGTTTCACAAACATCCACACGTAATGTTGTAAAATTGTTGCGCTAAACTTCCTGGTGCTTTATTGCACTTGTAATTTAAAGAACACGAGACAGAAGTATTAAACCTTAAAGTCAATATCTGACAGATTCCTTCAGCCTAAACAAAACAAGAAAACAAAAATCATAAGACCACAAAAAGATTTTTCTCTATGTAGTTCTATAGTTTCATAGAGACAGAAACTAGCAATATATGTCCTCTATCCTGGCTATACCTTTGCAAGAAGCTCTGGGAGGCTGATTACCAGGAAAATTTAAAATCACTTAGCAGAAGCCATCTGCTTTGAAGAAGCCCATACTACTTTTATACAACACTGGAGTAATGCTGTACCATACAGCCACTGCCAACAAAAAATAGCTTAAAATGAGAGCAAATGCAGACTTCGGCCTCAGGAGAGGTTATTTCAAGGAGAAGCACAACAGGCTCTAAACAAAGCAAATTGACTCAGGATGACTCTGAGACACAAAATACTCTGTGGAGCATCCGAGCAGCCGCCTCTGGAGAGCTACAGAGCCCTGCAGCCTCCAAGGACCTCAGGTCATGCTGAGAGACCCTAGTCAGGATCTGTCTCCTGTTGCCCTGAGCTGCTTCAGCCTGGAAAAGTTCCCGGAAAGTTGTTACTAATTCCTGCAAGGGTAGAGAGCTTGGCATAGCTGTGAGGCATGGGTGGAAAAAAAGTGCACCTTAGTGGCTCTAACTATTGCTTTTTTTTTTTACTTTTGGATGCTACATATTTACAGACTGAATCGACTTTATTGTTTTCCCTTTGTGTGCCCAAATTCCACCTTCTGCTGAGCTTTTTGTCTGTGCTGCTCCCCTAGCTGTTACCATCACTGAGACTCATCACCATACACTGTCAGTTCCCTGTGAGACTATTTATAAAGATGCAAAGGAACATCAATTCACAATTTGTCCTTAAAGATTTAAGTACTTTGTGGCATACATTCACTACAACTGGCCTTATACAATGAGATTTTGAAAAGATCAAATTCTGTGAATATCCAGGTTTTAAATACATTATATTCTGCTGTGCTTGTGTTTTTTTTCATTTTCTTTTTGTCAGGCAATGCTAACAAATGAGTTTGCTAATATTATTTATGGGATAGTAAATCTTATGTGCAACAACATAAAATTCATACTAATGAGCAGTAATCCATCACTGATCTGTGTGTTCAGTCAAAACAAAAATAAATATCTCATACTGCAAATACCAAATTCTTAATATGTCCTGAAGATGTACAATTTGAAAATGAAATTATTCATAAAATTTCTACTTGCTCCCCTTAATAAGTGTTTTTGGAGAAATCTGTGAATCATTTCTAGTTACTTTTTGAATGCAGAGATGTGAAATTTGTCATATACATAATTCTTGCTATTTATTTCAAATAATTACTTTTCAATTCTAATCACTTTACAATCTTGAGACAGTAGTTCAAGTAGAAACTTGATAAAGTTTCCTAATGGCTTCCATTTCAGCTAGTTTCAAGAAAATTTTAACACTTTCTAAATTGTATTACCCTGGCATGATTTCACTACAGTCAGTGGAGCTACACTGATTCCAATGAAGATCTTGCCTGCAGCAAGGTGCTAAAACTGGAGAAATAAGTTATGGCAGAAAGTAGTCACTGCTGGAGGGAGGCACCTGAACTGCTGGAAGGGAGGTTCCCCTGGAGCAGGGGTGGATTTTCCGATGGGAATTTGTACTACAGGTATTTCCACGAAGCCCTGGGTCAGGTGCAACACTGCATGTCTATGTGCAGAAGGATGGATGTCTCAGGGTGTATTCCAGGTCAGTGACGTGGATGAAGAAATCCGTCATACCCAATCCTTCTCTCTCATTTTTTTTTGATCTATTGCTTGTTTTAACTTAATCCAGCACGAGCACTTGAGGTTCATAGGACTGGACTTTGCTCTACATCTCTTCAGCAAACACAGCAAGGTCTTGAACTTGGACTATGTCACTCCCATAATACATACAGAATGTGCCAAAAGGCAATTTCATCTCATCAGGCACCTATCCAGTGAAGGAATCCTTATTTTTATATAAACCTTTCACAAAATCTTTGCTAACTCAGCCAATTAATAGACTTAAAAAGGAAAAAGAAAACATCAGAAAGCAAAAAAGAAACGAAAAGAAATGAAATGAAAGGAAGAAAAAAAGAGAACAACAGGAGACAAATAATAAGTATAACTAAGCAGAACCTGAAGATGTTAATAAATATAATGGCACTGTGGTCAGGAGTGGAAGGATACAGCATTCTATGGAGACTGTCTACTTGTGTGATTAAAGCCTCCTAGAAAAGCACTTGTCATTAGGTGTCTGCCCTTGCTCTGCCCTTACATCATTTTTCCTTATCCTCACAGCCCTCAGCCATGCTGCCATTCACTTTGCTGTGAGGTTTTGTCGTCCTTTTCGGTTCTGTCCCCTCCCCTCTGCGTCTCTGCTTTTGGTACCCTGCCTGTGGCCCAGCTGGCTACTCTGCTACATATAAGGGGGATTTAAGGGATTATAAGGAGAGCAGAAGGGCTGCTCTAACACCCTCCCTGATTTCCACCTCTGTAAAAAGAGAGTCCTAAAGGAGGGGCAATGAATTTTGTCTGCCCCCCCTGGTGCTCCCCTGGTGCTCCCCTGGTGCTCCCTTTTGAAGAGGCAAACTTGTGGGCAAAGCTGTCCGGTACAGAGCATTTCCCATCCCACATAATAGTGGAAAACAGTGCATGTTCCTTAATATTCAACAGCCACTGCAGCCTATTACACAAGCTGTGTGCCTTTCTTGGAATTTGTGATTAATAATAATAATAATTTTGCCTTAAGCGGTCTCTAGAGATTGAAACCTCTTTGTACTACGTTCTGTACCGACGAGCGTTACCTCGTTCTCCAGCCCAACTACACAAACTAGGAGGGCACAGAGAGGCACTGACAGCTGGGGTGATTTGCTCAAAGTCCCAGCGCAGGTCAGTGTTGGTGGCAAAAGCAGAATTTAGTTCTCCTGTGGTTCTGTATCTATTTACTGAGGTTGCCCCTCAATAAAGTAAATGATTTACAACTCCACATATTGCTAAGCCGTTACAGCTATGGGCTTTTACTCTGGACCATAAAAGCACCTCTGAGGATTGAATCGATTCCATTAAATGACATATCATAAGATGTCTTCTGTGCCAGGTCTTTCTTCTCCCACACACCCAGCCCCACACCTCTGCAATGACTCATTGATTTCCAACATAAGGGAGGGGAAAAGAATGAGAACAGAATAGTAATATCACATATTTATATGCTGATTACTAATGCAGACCTTGGATTTGTCTTTTGTATAGTGTTTGGCTGCTAGCAAAGTTAGTAAATACTCCTGCTTTGTGTTGATGTGGAGGGAAATCAGATTGACTGCACAGATCAATGGGTCACACACACAAACACTTTTGCATGCAGGCTAAATAAAGATCTATTACAACATGCCACATAATCCACATTCAAAGAGCTGAAACTCTGTCTCAAAACAAAACAAAAAACTAGTATTTGAACCAGACTCTCAATGTGAATAAATCTCAATAGCTCCTGCTGGAACTGACAGTAAAGATCTAGTGGATTTCCTAGAAAAATGACAGTCTACTATTCTGGAGTTGCTATAACATGAGGCTGTTTCCTGTATTGATTGATGCTATAAAATACTCACCCAAAACCAACACAAGGGTACTCCTTCCAAGAACACAAGGCTTGTGACTCTAGTGGAAATGAGAGATAAGGAGAAGGTCCTTCAGGCAGCCTGGGAAGAGAGAAGCATTGAGTTCCAAGGGCAAATGATAACGATTTCTCCACACTTCAGCCAAAAGATACAAGAAAGAAAGAAGGAAATGGTAGAACTTTAAAAAGCCTTTGTAGATTTTAAATCCAAGTCTGTCATCTCTTCTGAAACTGGGAGTTCTACATGAAAATAAAGATTACGTCTTGCAGGATGCAGATTCAGTGGAACAGTTTTTAACAGATATTCCCAAGGAAGCCCCAGGCCCTTCAGACGGATTCGCTTCTCATGTTTTGCTGGCAGAAGCCAGGTAGTGAGTCCTAGGAAGTTGTGTGCAGAGGGAGCCTGTGGGAGATCCAAGCAGTACCCCAAGTCTGCTCCATCATGGGGCCACAGCTGGGTGGTGGGGCAGAGTACCTGGGAGATGTGCTGAGTTAAAGCAGTTCTCAAGCCACGTCCACTTCCATGGCTGAGACGAGAACAGTTCAGAGCTGCTTCCCCTGAGAGATCTGAAGTGGAATCGCCACAACCTCTTATTGGAAAAAAGTACCAAATATTTTGGGAAATGAAGCCTCTCTTTTGTGCAACCTGTCAGAAAGTCCTGATATGGAGGAGAGAGTTAGAGCCATGGAAGGTTACTGCCGCCACTATTCCACAAGGATGCTCAGATTTTTTTAGGAAGATTCTGGTCAGTCTTTAGTTTTATTCCTTGGCTTTGTCAGTATCTTCTATCTCTTTCTTTTGAATAAACAATGTCTGGTTTAAAGACAACAAACCTTCAGCTTCTGATTTTTCTTAGCAGGAGATAAGTAAAACTTCACCTGGGGAACAAGGAGCACTCAGGGAGCTTTTACCAGTCAAAAGCTGAGATTTCAGCTAAATATCTGATAGTTGTAAATTGGCACCATGGAGGGTAGGATGGGCTTATTCTCTGTTTTTATCCTGAGCGCAGGGCAGATTTGGTCCATCTGTCTATATTTGTGTTGGTGTTGTGTGGTAACACACTGCCTAAGGGCAATGCAAATAAATCCTTAATGACATAAAGTCACCAGACAATGGAGGGGACTGAGCACGACTACAGGCTTCCTAAAAGTACTGCACCTAGTGAGCTATGTGACCATATTACCCTGGATGAGATGTGGTCACCACATCCATATGTCCTTTGAAAAGAATTTCACACTCCTCTTGAGATATAATTATTTAAAAGAAGACTGGACTTTCACCCCAAATGCCCCTTGCAGGTGTCAACTCTACCATGCTGTAGCATTACTGCCATCGGTGCCGTCATGAAAACGCTCCAAGAAGGCCCCACATGAAGGCCTAAACTAGACAGCGTGCTTGGTGGTCAAATACTCAGAATAGTGGCAAATCAATTTATAACTGTAAACCTTGTCAGTTTTTACAGCTGAAAGCTTATCCTTCACCAGCAAATCCCTGCAAAGTGGCCATCATGCCAAGAGCAGTGAGATCATGCTGCTCTTGCCAACCCTTTCTTGGACAAAACCTTTCCAAATGAGAACTGCACAGTCAAAATGCCCAGAGTTTGCCTATGTCTCTCTTAATAGAGTGTCTTCCACTATCTGGATCCCTTCACTTCTGCGGCTTTTGGTATTCTGAAAGAATTAATGCTTGATATAATAGGGCCTAATTTACATCTCGAGAACTGAAGAAATTTTTGCACATTGATAAAATTTGACATGTTTTATCTGTACTCTGCCATCAGAGTTCTAATGGGAATCCAAATGTTTTTAGAACTTTTTAAACTGCCACACAAACTGTCAAGAGAGATACACTATCTTTAAATCAGAAAATAGCTTCTTTCCTGCTATCTTATCAAACAGCACCACATAGTTCTACAAAATGTATCCCTGCCGAACTACTAATGGGAAGATGTTTACATACTAGACTGGAAGCTATGAGACTGATTTGGGTAATCATACGAAATGAGGGAAGGGAGGTGTCATAGAGAAAAAATTCCTGAACTGGTCTGAAAAGGAAAGAAATCTGGATAGAAGGGATCCTGTTAAAAGCAGCAGGAGCAAGGATAACAAGGCCTTATTATGGAGAATGGAAGATATGTGGTGACCAGCGGGAAGGTGATTATTTTTTTGGTACAAAGGAAATTATGAGTAATCTGTTAACGCTTAACTTGTCGTTTTGCTATGCTTTATATTAAACAAAATATGTAATAGCTTTTATAAGTGCAAGCCAAAAAAGCTAAAGCTTTTGCACCAAAGCAGGCACATTATATGTATTTTTTTCTGTATATCACACAGTACTTTGCACTGAGAAAATTCTGAGAAAAAAGTCATCAGATTTTGTTTAAAAATAAAAGAATTTAAAAAGTTTTGGGGTATTTCTTCTTGTAGGATACATAGAATATATGTGAACTTTCTGATTTCTCAGTTAACCTTTAGACGGTGCCATTGATTCTTATTTTAAGGAAGGAATAATAGGCAAAAGCACCTCTCTGATGCTCATCCCTTGGTGTTTTAGCAATATCACACAGGAAGAAAGATACTGCTGTGTCCCATAAAACGTATCAGCCCCACGAGACTGAAGGGTCTTTACCACTTCCTTTTTGCTCCTTTTTGCTCCTTTACCACTTCCTCTTTGTGCCTTCCTTTTGCTCCTGTGCTTCCTCCACTTAAGCTCTCAGGTACTCATCCTCTCGCACCCTCCATATCTCGATTCAGTTTTAATGTGGTTGATTGTCATTTTCATCCAGCTGCTACTTTTATTTTTTGGTCAAAGTATCTTTCTTCTTTCTCCTATGCTGTCCCCAGACTTGGGAGATTTCTGCAGAAGCTCCATAAAATAGTTTCTTTAACCTCCGTCCTTAAAACTCCTTCTCCTTGGTGTCTACAAAACAATCTGAAGCTTTGGAAGGCACTGACTAGTGCTGGGAGGCACTATATGTTAATCCTCTACATAGTATAGCAGAAATAGATGGTCTTTGTGTGTGAGAAAGTTCATTCTTCATCTGGAAGCTTAAATATAGAAAGATGGAGCAGTTTTGCCCTGCCTTACAGAATATCCACTGGGATTGAGGAGCCAGCTCAGAGAATCGTGTTCACCAGCTGAGTTCAGCGTGATGGCAACACGCTTAGTTACAGTCCCGCACTTAAAAAATTGATTCCACTTTCAGAAATATTATTGATTCTGGAGGCATTCCCCACTGTAAATATAAGGAATATTGGAAAAAAAAAAAAAAGAAAAAAGGGAATCATGAAAACCACAATCAGCTTTGCAAGTGTGCACAAGTGCTCCAGCTCCTATGGAGGGAAGGCTCTAGGTATCAGCAGGCTTATTTCACCCAGACTGCTTTAGCTGAAGAAAACCAGAGAAGAGGAGATTTTGTTACATAATTTTTACATACTTGTTACACATTTTTTTAATTTTATTTCCAGCATAAAAACAGCCTTTCACAGCAGCCTGACCTTTTTCTTTTCTGTTTTGAAGTGCAACTGGTGTTTCTCTAACTCTGTTCTGATTTGTATTGAGCTGATTTTGGCCTGGGGATATCTCTAGCACCTTGCACCTAAGCAAGGCTTGCAGCCTGTGTCCCGCACTCAAAGAACCCCTCCGTGCAGGACCCACAGCTCACAGGTCGTGCAATAACCCTGTGTGTATTTGAGTATTCAGTTTAAGTATATTTAGAGTGTATAATGAATTTGGATTAAGCGTTTGTTTTAGTTAGCTGCTTTTTTTAAAAAAATATTTTCCACTGTAGGATTGGTTGGGTGAACAGCCCTTGACCATCGCAGCCTTAGTCAGGCTGGTTACATCTATGGCAGGAGGATGTAGCCATCCTAAGTGGCTGTCACAGGCCACTGGATCATCTCAGATCACAGTACCCACTGACCAGATCACACAACAAACACATTTCTTTGACCTTGCATCTTATGGCAAAAAAATGGATCAATATATACATATGGCACAGGGCCAGCACCAACAAAAAGCCATTGGTAACAATCCAGTTGGACTTGGGCTTACAAGCAACTCTTCCCTGAAACGTATCTTAATTATTCAGGATACTAAACATAGTTTGCTGCGAAAGAGAAGATAGGAGAAAAATATATGACATATGTTAGCCCTATCATTTAGTGTTCTCCCTAAAGATACTGCTAAGCAGCAGTGACGAGGGCAGTATAAGAACAAGATTAGAATAGAATAGGATGAGTAGAAGCAAAGTGAATAGTGAAGTGAGGAAAACCAAGAACCTTGGCCTTAAAATAAGCCCACTTCCATGCCATGGTGCATGAAGATACCTAAAAGCTCAATAAAAGAAATCTTTCATTTTATATTTAAAATATTAACAGGGTTCTGTTAATCTTCTTATGGACGCTAGATGGGGATCTTGAGTCAGCCATGTAAGCCCCGCTCTTTTATCCTGCTTTTTTCTTTATTTTAATCTGTTTTATCACGGGCAGAGTACATGCAATGCAAGTTTACTCTTCAGGCATTTGTATTTTTACTAGTTTTTTCTTTTTGACGGGGGGAGGGGTAATCTACAGTAAATAAATATTTACTTTTAAACATCCGAGTTTAATTAAGGTTACGCGGCACGTGCTGCAAGAGGAGGGAATGCATGTGGAGCTGGAGCGAAGACGCTCTCCTCACCACTAATTATTTGCTTAATTCCAGGGGCACGTTCCAGCTGTTTTCCCACTGCCCGGTGCAGGATGCAGTTGGAATTGCCGCGTGTCTGACCCCGGCTCCGGCACTGGGAAAGACGGTGGAGTCGCTCCCTCGCAGCACCGCTAACGAACCCGGTGTCATCACTGCCCTAAATAGGAGCTTTGTGTGCGAGGGATTGCTGCAAAAGCCCCTTTCTTTCCATCTCCCCCAAATCCCTGCCTGACTTGCGTTCGTGGGAATAAGCAAATCCGCCGTGCGTGCACACTGTAGCTTATTTAATAAGACCTCTTTCTTCAGGATCTATCATGCTCGGCCATAAAAATTGGACCATAATTTGAGTCATTGTCTTATACAGGTTCCTTCTTGGCGGTGTCTTTTTCTCCCTAAACTTGGCTTTTGTCCATCACTTCGCAGCGTAGCACCCAATGCGCTGCCCCAGGTCCTGGGATGCTCTTACCTACTGGCCTCCGTTCCAAGGAATCTCAGCTCCTTTCCTAAGGGGATACATAGTGCACATGGCAAAACCTGTGGTTTGGGATTACTGCGAGGCACTGCCCGGAAAATACGCAGAAATGAATTAGTGAAGGGGCTGAATTACTCCTCTCTGCATCTATAGAGACAGGGAGCTCCAAGGTGAGACGGGATCATTCCTCGGGCAGCAGAGAGCAGGGAGAGCAGGAAAAAAACCAGAACTGCGACAGACCTGGTGTTCTCTGTTTCTGATGCCTTTAATATTTGAACAGTCTCTCCTAAAACATTCCCGGGGAGGAATAATACGCACTGCAGAGAAACAAGCTGAACACTAGGCAACAATCGGCTATTTCAAAAGGATCAATTTTGAGAATGGGTTGTAAATAAACAATTGTTTCCCAGTCCGGGGAAGGATTTTATGTGGTGGCACACAGCGCTTCTTCTGCAGAGCAGATTGCTCTGTCAGAGCAAAAGGAAAAAATAATATATTAAAGACATGAGATGCATGAAAAATGTCATTAAATAAGTCTTTACTAGCCTTGAAATGGGAATGGTTTGCATAATTGATTAATCATAAGGGGACATTTTTGGTCACAGAAATTATCATTAGTGGAGTTCTAAAGTTAAATAATCTTTATACTAATAAAAAATGCCATTTTCCCCTCAGATCTTTCCAAGATCTCCTCTTTCTTCCAGGCTCTCTGACTTTTACAGGCCTCAATAACTGTGTGATATTTAACTGGAAGGGTGGGCGATGAAAGCATTGCAGCAGCTGCGGGCCCAATCCTGCCAGTTCGGCCCCACTCAGGCCGGGCACTGAGGGCACCTTCCCTCAAAATCATATTTTGATAATATTTCAAAGTAATATTTCTCTGCATCCTTTTTCTTTTTCCCCTTATGGTGTTAAAAGGAGACTCTCCTGCTAGTTCCAAGAATTATTTTGATAGATAATTTCACCTTCTTGAGAAACTGAGTGCGGAGCAGGTACATGCACACACTTTGCAAGCCAGCTCCCAGTCCCGGAGGGTGAGTGTCACTTCATGCAAATCAGAGATACAATAATATATATTTTATTTTGTTGCCAGGAATTTAATTTGTAAGGGAAACAGCCTTGGACACACAGTTTCACTCTGTCTGCAGTCTGAGGATTCTCTTTAGTCTGCTTCCTTTACGGCTCTTTTATTTTGCTGAATAAAACAGGGATTGTCTCAAGTAGGAATGGGTTAAGCAAGGATTGCCATACCTGATTTCATTCATGAAAAATAAATGGAGAACAGGTTTGAGCCTATTTCAGCACGATGAAGTGGCCATCTTCTCTACTTCTCATTTACTGTAAATCTTCCAGGAGGTACAAACAGTCGGAAATCAAAGCGATGGCAAAAGGAACACTGCAGATATTTGGTGTAATACAAAAGACTTTCCATTTGGTGTTTTGCTATGGCCAGTTTAATTTGGTTTATTTAACCAGAAAATGACCCTTAAATTGAGACATATAGTGCCTTCTTATCACAAATGTTCTTCTCATGAGATCTCTAATCAAATGTTGCAGTACACACTGCAGACAGCAAAGGCTGGTCAAAAGCTCATTTATTACTCCATTTTTTTTATAACAGAAAAATAGGAAAATATTCTTATGCCTTGGAAACTTATTGTAACTGCTTCCAAACATGAGCATAAAATTGGGATAAAATCAATCCCAGTCTATAAAACTCTCTGATTTGTAGATGTATATTTTTATAGAGCATATAATATAGACATAAAAACAAGCTTAATATGCACAAAGGCTAATATATATACTGAAGATTATTGCATAGCATTGAACATTAAGTAATATGCAAAAAAAAATTGGTAAATATTGAAATGATAATGCAACAGACACATATTGAAGAGCTAATTTCAATGCATTTAGATACTATTTGTTGTACAGATCCAGATTTCTTTCATGCAAACTCACAATACTGCTTTGCACTGTGAAGAACTGTTTTCTAAATCTATCATTGCAGCTGGCCAAATTCAAGGGTGAGTCTGAGGGAGATGTTGAAACAAACGGGATTTTCCACTCAGTTTCTTACCCATTCACTTTAGTGGAGTGGAACCAGGGCAAGGGAGAGATTTACACTGTTAGAGATTCCATGGGGTGAATTTATATACTTCTTCTGCCATAAAGAACAGGAATTATGACCACTGAAGCTTCTTAATACCATAACCAGTACTTAAAAAGACTTACCATTCTCCTCCAAATTTGCTTGTATTCTATCTATATTTTATTAGTCTAATTTCTCAGCCTGATATATATAACATTGTGCAATGTCCACTACCTTGAGAGTGAGTATATTACAGTTCTGTGCATGTTTGAAAATGTCTGTTGCAAAAACAGGGATCTGCAACTTAGGCACTTTTTTTTTTTGTTTATATTATCAAGGTCTAATGGTTGTTTTGCTGAAGTTTATCTGCTTTTGATTCCTGTGTTTTGGTACTCTGTTTTTCTGTATGAAGCTGCATTTGCTATTTACTATTATCACATGTTTGTGTGAACGGGAATACCTTACAGTGCTCAGCCCCTGTCACACAGCTTTATTTAGTATTTTGCATTTTAAGGTTTGTGATGTTTTAGTCTGCAGACTCACAGCAGAGATTTGCTAACAGTCTATGCCTGCATTAGAGGTGCATAGGAGACACCAGCACTTTAGGTGCCCCTTTCTTCTGCACATCCCTGCCAGGGGCTTTCAGGAATGATCCTGACAGTTCATTGAATGCTGTGATTACTTTAAGTTGTTCACCCACATCATTCCTTATCTGTGGGCTTCACTTCAGGAAAGCTTCCTTACTTACTTAGGAAAGTTCTTAAAAGCATACTGTGACAAGCTTAAGCGTTTTTCTGAATTTGATGGGAATATTCTCAGGAAATGAGTAATTTATTAATATTTACTATAACATACATGCTGTCATTAAATTTTTTTAAATTAAATATTTTCAAACACTTTCAAATATTTTGTCCAGTCCTGATAGAAACTGTTAGTGGTGGTTAGTGGGAATTGCTTTTTCTTAAATACATAAGGTTATCATTGGCTCAATGCATGTAGAGACAATTGGGTAGGAATGACTTTCAATTACAAAAATGCAGGTTGCCTTCAGACTAGTGACCTAGATCAGATGGGTTCTGTATGTCACCCCCTAAACTACCTAGTCATGCATGGTACTTTATCTTATCCAGTATCTTATAATATGTGGCTAGCTAATATAGCACAGGATACTGCAGCTCAGCCTGTTATTCCTGTATTTATTATGTTTTGTATTTACATACCTCTAAGAAAGAGAGGTCTACCCTAGCGATTTTAGACCAAATAATAAGAAAAAAAAAAGAAGAAAAAAGAAAAGCACAACTTCAGCTCCCAAACAAACAAAATTCGCCTCCTCGATACGTGGAACTCCACAGTCAGACAAGAATAACTCCCATGTAGCTCACCATGCATTGATGTCTAATATGGATTATGTGTACATTGATTCAGTCAGCTGCTAATTCAGCTGCCTGTGTGGATTAAAGAGGAAAGGAAGAGAATATCTCTGCCTGGAAACACTGCCCACAAGCTCCTAGGTTAGCCTAGTCCTACGAAGGCCCACGTTATTTCTGGCACAGTGCTGTTCAATATAGATACTTTTCACAGAAAATCTGTTTCCAGTATTGTGCACATGCCACTATCCCCTCTCTTGTCATAGTTGAATGCTGACATAAATCTTTTTCTAATAAAATGAACTATTCAAATTATTTCTTTACCGAATGATGTCTGAAACAGATGTATTTTAATCTGCTGGGCATAGAAAATGAAATTTACTTCTCAGGGTGGTCTCTCTGGCTAATAAATGTTTTAAAAGAGAAAGCAGAGAAATGTATGTAAAATGGCACTGTTTTGCACAGGGTGTTTTTAACAGAAAATACTGCATTCTAATACCAAATAATGTCTTATTTATGAGACAAAAAGTATACATATATTGTGATAACAAATATCTTTCCCATAAGGGTATCATATAAAACACAGGGAAGAATACTGATTTAACCAGCAATGCCTCCCTGATGGTACTCCTGGTAATATTTCTTCTTTTCATGTGGGAACAGCATCTGCACAAAGCATTTTGTTTATTATCTCCCTGTGTGTAATTTTGAACTCATTATGTTTTCCATTATTTTAGCTATTTACATAGCACCAATTTTAGTGCATTACTGTAGCTTTCTCTTTTTTTTCTGAGAGAGACAGACCCAAAGTCTCCTGAAATCCATGCTGGCTTCTGATCAGGGAGCCAAGGTTAGGATCTCAAAGGCTTCAGTGTCCCCTGGACATTTAATTAGGTTCCTAAATAATCAGGACCTTCTGAAAAATGCTGCATGTGTTGTTGGAATTTTAGGTTCCTCATCAGAATGACATTACTCATTTTGTAAATTTTTTTGGTAGGGAGCAGGAAAGGAGCATACCTATTAAAAATAAAGCTTTAAACCTGACTTTACTTCCTGAACTGTTGCCAAGTTTGATAAATGTGCAGCAGCAGAGTTTGACTAAATTGCTTGCATGGAAAGCCCACAAATAGCTGCAAGCCTCAGCCTGCAACACTCAGTTTTCCTCATCCAGCCCCTTCTTCGAGCCCCTTCCTCCCTCCCTCCTTCCTCTCCCTCCCTGGCTGCGCTCCTCTGCACTGAGCACCCAATGGGATCATGCCTTGAAAATAAAATGGGAGCTCAGATGACCTGAATTGTACCTTAAACGTGACAATGCCTTGAGAGAGACTCTTTTCATCACAGTCAATGGATTGGAAGTACTGAAATTCTGTTCTGCATACACCTCTTCACAGTTAAAAAATTGAAGTTAAACACCATAGTAGAAATCATTCCAGAAGTGTTTCAATGAAGAGCTCAGTTGTTATCTTATCCTGATTAAAAAGTGCTTGAGTCTGTATAAGTTTTCAGGCAGAGGAACTCAGAAATGATGTCCAGATTCATTTTTTAACAATTAGCAACTCTGAGCTTCAGAATGACAGATTACAGCATTTTGGCAGTATCACCAATAGACAGGGCGGTTGTGAAATTGTAAGACATTATTGTATTGTTGGTAGCCAGAGTGAATCTAAATCTTTTCAAGCTTTGCTTCAGTAGGTTAATTCCAGGACCTGAATTACAAGTGCAATTTGAATTACATTGCAAAGACCGAACTTACTTCACTTTAGCAAAGTCCTTTTTTCTTAAGACTTATGAATTCTGGTTATTTTGAAACCCGGAAACGTTGAAATCTTTTGATACCTTTCATATTATTTCCAAGTACAGACAGAAAGGGTTTTTCACTGACTTTGCTTGCCAGCACCTCTTTATTTAGGCAAGTGTGTTTCTTCGACTCTGCCTTTATTTTATGGTATCTCAGCTGCTTTTATGCACCATGTACAACCACAGTTACACCCATATCTATCCAAAGGCATTTTACTCTCCCAAACCTAAACCTGAGATATTATAATAACATAGAGGGAAAAAAAAAGTCAAAATAACAACAACAACAAAAGAATGAAAGAAATGATCTGTGGATGCTTAAGGAAACTGAAGAGAGCTACAAAACCAAGGATGATTTCAGTTTGTCATGTACTCTATTTGGGAATTTTAGAGCACTCAGCTGGCTTTAACTAATTAAGACTCAAAGCCTGATATGAGGCAGGGCAGGGGACATCACCCATTTTATAGGCAAATGAAGTGGGATGTGGTTATATGATTTTTCAGTACAGATTATATAATATTGGATTTGTTAATAAAAAGACATATTCCAGTTACAGTTTAACCATTAGGACTGATTTTCACCACAAATAATATCAACAACAGTGACAATAGAGGAAAAAAAGATTCTGTAGTGGAGTGTTTTTTTAAATAATTTGCTTCATCACTACCTTGAGCTGTTAAAAAAAAACTTCATCTGACAATTGTATGTACAATTTTATTAAGAGTAAAAGAGCTAGGATCGAGCTGGTATAGCTTGAAACTATAGTTCTTCAGGCTCTCAAGCAATTTATTATACGTTCTCCACAATAGGAAACCCGACTGAATAACTGTTGCAAAAAGCAAAAAAATGCAGGTTAATATTATCAGTTCAAAAGCTTGGCATTTTTTTTTAAGAGAAACAGCTAAATGGGTCTTTGACACTGCAGTAATTTGCAGTATTCAAGGACTTTCAATAGACAAGTCCCTTATACAGTGTCTCATAATTGTGTGCAAATGAATAATCAGGATAGAAAGTGGGTACCTACTGTTCAGGTTTGCAGCTTGTTTTTTCATACTTCAGTTTTCATCATGAGGATTTTTTAAGCCTTGTCAGATAGATTCTGCCTGTGGAAGCAACCATCTGCTGTGATGCATAGCTCTGCACATTGTTCTTCTCTATTTCTCATACTAATAAAACAAAAAGAACAGGCAACAGAGAAGATCTGTGACTAGAAATGCTTAGTCCTCCATATCTTCCAATTTTAATTTTCTCACTCAAGGTATATTTTTGTTCTTTTTTTTTTTTAATACAGTCTTAACAGGCTGAAGTGATAGAGTTCCTACTGTTCCCTTCAGAGATCACTACACAGTATAACACACCACACTTCAATATTTCTTCATGAAATTCTGGTTAAGTTTAGCTTTTTATGTGAATTCTGTAAATCTGATATATAGTCTTTTATTTTTACAGGTCCCTCATTCTTCTGAAAAAGTATATGCTATTAATATTTCCTGCTAGTTATGTACCTTCCCTTAATTATTCCTAGCTGAGATATATTTTACCAGTGATTTTGGGACAATTCTATGCTAAGAAAACATATTTTTGAAACCAATTTTTGATCAAGGAGAGTATTTATATTATTCTGTTTGCAAATGAATTTAAAATTTGTCGCAAGCTGAATTTTGAGTGCAAATGTTTTATGTTAACTTGTAAGTCATACGCCCCTGTGGTATTTGATCTGTTTTTCTGTGCTCCTTCTTCACATTCTCAGATTTCTCTTGTCGTATATTGTTGGACATTTTGAGATATAGGGGAAGTAAGGTTCAAATACACTTATATTTGGTTTATGTTGTTCAGAATTCATATTGTTTCAATATCTATAATTCTGTTTAAGTATGTTCCTTATTTGTAAGGAACTTACTCTCCCGTTCACATCCTGTTATACAACATATCTTAAACCCCAGAGTACTGCAGTACAGCTCCTGATGTATTGTGAGAAATGCCTCGTGCAAATGCTGAAGAATGCATTGTAATCAGCTCATAATTAAAGGATTTTAAACAGAGAATTTTAGATTTCCCTGATTATACTGATACTGTTTTCTAGAACTATCTGAATCTGTGAAGCTGGAAGGAAAGGACTGCAGATTCAGTGATTCCTGTGAGATGTAGATTTCCAAAAACTCAAGTGTCCCAAATCCAAATGGAGGGAAGCTGGTGAGTGGTGTTGCTGATGGCCATGGCACTTGATAACCTCTTGCAATGGGGGGATGTTCATCACACAGGACTGTGGGTCACCAAATGGAAGGTCCTTCTGAGATTCACTGTTCACAATATTACACAAAGGTTAAATGTCCAAAAATGCATCCTGGGGACAGTGACTAGCTATTTGTGATCAACATGAACAAAATTTTTCAAGGGACTGTTTCAGAATCTTTTTCTTAATAATGATTTGTTTTTTTTTAAAAAAAACTCATTTCCTGACATCAGTCCTTTTTAACTTTTTTTTTTTTTTGCCTTTTTGCTTTTTTTTTTTTTAAATCAAGGCATCCCTCTTTGCTGGAACTGTGCAAACAAGCAAACATTTCCCAAAAGGCAGAGATAATTCTGCTTCCCATCAGACAGGGCAGGAGGAAGCCTTGAAACAGACTGAGCCAGACCAAAATGTTTGGCACAACCTTTTGGTTATGTATTTACTGCATTGCATCCTGAATATTTTTGAAACTTGATCTGTGTACAAGACTATGGGAAAGCAAGTTCTCTGAACTGCCCAAAGCAGCCCTCTCTTCACTTAACACATCAATAAATGGATGACTTTGGGAGAGGGAAAGGAGCGATCTCCAAGTTAGGTGAAACTTGGCTGTTGAGCTTTGTATTTGAGTCTTGTAAAGATTTCATTCAGAATTCAAAAATGGTATAATATATTCCCAGCATTTCTCTTTATGCTGACAAGCATGAAAAGGACAAGAATAAAGTGGACATCCATTTGCCAGCATGACTTGAACTGGCAGGATTTCATTCAGGATTTCATTTCATCCAATCCTCTATCGAGCACTAGAAAAACAAGAGGCAGAGTAGAATTATTGGCTATGTACTTGCAAATGTGCCCCATTCTGTTCAAATGACGTTGCTGCTTCCTAGCATGTCTTCCCCTCAGCACAGATGAAAAGGATTAATGTTGTCAGAGCTGTACTCCGGAGGTGGCCCCAGCAAAGAGCCTCAAAGTGCAAAGCAAATGGCCATAACCCATCAGGATCCTCTTAACCATAAGAAAGGATAAAGTTTTTTTTTAGTTTTTTGTCTGGCTCCACAGTCAAATAAACAGCACCTGACAGTTTCTGGAATCAAAGATTGAAGGTTGCTGAGGCCAGAAGTTATTGGTAAGGACACCTAACATTGTCCCATTGCCCTAGGGAGGTTTTTGGTCACCCTTCAGATGCCATGTCAAGGTCTGAAGTCTAAGTGATTGGTGTCTAAAAATTAAGAGCAGATGCTGCTAGACGCTATTTGCCAGCTATCTTCTCTTCAATAATCTTGCCCAGAAATGGGAGGTTTAGTAATCAGACAATAGTTGGCAAGAAAATTAATGTCAGGAGAGGATTTATTGCGTAAAGACCCAATAAATATGTTTGTATGGATCTGGCAGTCTGCCTTTTCTTAGGGAAACATTACCAATAAAAGGTATTTTCCACTAATTTTCGGTATGAGAAACATACCTATCATCTGTGCAGGGCTTGAGACATTTTCATTAGAGTATTTCGGACTTCTAATTGAAACAGGGCAAAACTGAATTAATTGATTAGTTTGATATCTTTATTCCTTTTTGGTAATTTTAGAGCGACAAATCGACACCCAGCATTTGAATATAATGACAACCTTATGCTGCAAGATATAGTACGAGCTAAAACAGTTGGAGACAATCTTGGCCTATCAGATAGCTCAACATCTGTAATAGTTTACAAGATTTTTAAGACTTTGATATTTACAATGGCAGAGTACTCAAGTTCAGTCAGGACTGGATTTCATTGGAAGAAATCATGATCTAAAAGTGCTGTGCTCTGTGAACTTGCCATTTATTGTAAGGCTGACAGAATGTGCAACAGGAGAAAGTGAATATCAGATGTACCTAATGGTAAAGAGGTACATCCTTAATCTGATGCACTATTTAATGATTATGGATCGTTTAAAAATTTTGCTTGTTGAAGGACCAAAAGAGCTTGGGAATAAGGTACAGATGAATTTGATTGGATAGGCTGGACTTTGCATTCATTAGGCTAGATGAAAAAGCATTTTCTCTTCATGTAAGGTTGTGGCTGTTCATTAGGTCAGGTAGCTAGATGAAGTAGTTTCTCTCAGGTGTTTTGAAATAATTTTATTAACACATAATAACTTTAGTTAGAAATCCACCTACAAAATCTAATCCTTAATCATCAGTTGAGAAAAGAAAACACCGAGTTCTAAGTCTGATTTCAAGAATCATAAGCGCTACAGAGCTTTAAGACATCATTTTAAGTTTGCAGTCTTAATTCATCCTATTGTGGAGATGAGAACCAAGCCTGACATTTAGACCCAGAGTGAAACATGAGTTCTAGGTATAGATGCTTTTGGTCTCATGAGGTTTTTAGCATGTATATAGTACAGTCACAGTCTCAGCCTCATCAATTTTCAAAAGACTGAAATTGGTGAAAATTAGTTCAAAGAAAGAGTGCCTTTAAGTTAATTTTTACAAAGACTTTATCTCTGTGTCATATTCTGTACTTTCTTTGTTTCAACACTAACAATTCTTTCTACTGTTTCCTTTCTTCTGCTACTCTACATTAGGGGTCTTAGTTTTTTTCTTTCTCATCTAAGTTAATTTACATTTTTGTGAATGCCAACAAAGCATTCTTTGCATCTTGCTATTCTTTAAAGGCAAAGAACTTTTTTGTCAGAAGACAAAGTCTGAGTTACTCACCTTTCTATTCTGAATACTAACATACTATTCCTAATTCTCAGTTCTCGGTTTCCAAAGGTATATGCTTCTTGACCTAGTACTTAAGAAGTATGATTATTAGTCATCAAAATAGTCTTTGCAATGACCCATACAGTATTCATCAAGAAATAATGGCTTTTCTTGATGATAGGTGACCTTGCCTTTTCCTAATGTGGATCTAGAGAAGTGAAGAGGGACCAGTCTTCACTGTCTTGGATATGCAAGGCATCTACCTGGTATCAAAGAAAAGACTTGCTTTTACAATTAAAACAAAAATCAGCCCAAGGGAATAGTCTACACAAAGGAGCCGGAATCAAACTGGTGTCACAAAATAAAACAGTGGAAGATTTCATAAATGCAGGAAGAAATCACCCTTCCAAAAAGAAGAAAAGGTGCTGTTAGTAAAATAGTAATCTACTTTACAGAATGTATTTGTAACAAAGATATTAAATATGATTTTGGTATATAATATGTGGTTTTGTTTAAGCTTCCCATGTCACTTAATGTTAGCATGGTTCTTCAGCAGTTAAGAACTCTATGGTTTTGGTTGAAGGGATAATTTACATGATAAGAAAAGAAAGATTAAGGCTTAACTGCTGAATTTGTTAAGCGGGAATGAACCTAGCCCTTCTTAAACCATATGATCTACACTATGGGACATTCCCTTATTATAACCAAGCCTATCAAACTTCCTACCTCCAAGAGGTACAGGCTGTAAAAGAGGGTAATAGCTATAAATTATTGCAAATAAAACTCATAAATGGTGTGTGCTTAATCCTCTGTCATTTTAACTTGTTGCACAGTCATGCAACTTTGTAAATTCTGTGGTTGCCTTTTTTCATTCATACCTGTGTTAGGGCTTCATCCAAAGACTATTGCATCGTTGGAAAATTTTTGATTAACTTCCATAGGCTTTAGATCAGGACATAAATGAAAGAAGAACTCTCTGAATCATTGTGCTTAGCTATTTCTATTATTATAATTACAGCCTTAATCGTTCTGCCTCTGACATAGGGCATAAAAAGGACACATTCTCCAAACATTTATTCATATGGAATCAATTAAAAATAAGAGTTTTTAAAAAAAGTAGCACCAGGCCACACATATCCTGGATTCATCCATTCATTATATTCTTTTCATTAAATTCATTGCATTCAAACAGGTGTGGATGAGAATTTTCCTTGGTTTCATTCTAGGCCTCCTGAAACATTAGAGAGTTTTGGCTGACATTTCAAGCAAAATATCAAAGATAGCATCATGTTACTTGATGTTGTATCCTGCCAAATTGTATTTGGATTTCACAGTAGATATTTACTTTTACAAGACACATAGGAAATTAGAAGCATTTTCTGCTTATGGAGAGTGACTACAACCAAAGACATGCAGCTTGTCAATTTATCTCTTGCAGTATATATTGCAGAACATAATAAATTACGCTCTTCTTGGAAAAAAAGTAGTAAAGGGCCTCTTTTAATCTTAGAAACCAGCATACAAAACTCAGAAAACCTTTCCATTTAGACCTATTTGAGAAGCTGAGCCTGCAAATCAATAATAAATAGTGGTTTTCCAGGGACAGTCAAATGTAAGGGTGAAGAAGGAGTTTTGTAGAATCTCTTAGGCATGCAAACTCCATAAGTTAAATGTCAAACAACATAAATCCTCTCTGAGATGGGGAACAGGAAAAAAAAAGTTTATGTTTGCATTTTCCCTGCTGACTGTTTTGCTATGTATGCATAAATAGATATGAAACTGTATTCCAAGTGTGCTTTACAACACATGTTATAATATTTGAGATTTTGCTGGATATGAAGTTTTGTTTCACTGTTCATTTCAACTTGGAAGAGATTCATTAAAAGGTAAAGTCCTAGGGATTTTTCCAGACATGTATGAACAGCTCAAGATTTATCTGTTGGAAGACTGTGAACTGGGTAGGACTCAACTGAGGAGCAGACGCCTGTGTCAGAAAGCTCTTCCATCAGTCTGGTCTACCGCGCACCTGCTCTTCAACAGGAATTAATCCACACTGGAACTTCAGTGTGTTGTCTTCTAAGAAAACATAAATTTGCTTCCTAACACACCTATTGGTACAGAGCCAGCCATTGGAAATGATGCAATTCCTTACTTTCTTAAGCAATAGAAGGGTATGCCGTTATGAGTTTGGTCAGCTCTGGCAACTAATATTTAGTTGCAGAGAGCTGCTATCAAGGTTCCTGGGTTGGTAATGTTTGAGGACTGCTAAGTAGAGATCAAAAGTCAATTTCTGTGAAAAAAGGTACCTGCACCATTTAACAGAATGGAAGAGAAGTTGCAGAATGGAAATACAAGTTATTTTCTACAATGGTACATGTAGAGTGGGCTCTATTAAGGCATATTTGTGTTGCTGTGCAAATGTTTTCAGGTTTTGAAGCCTTTCTCTTCAGTTTTGTTAGCCTGTTGGAAGAAATCTCATTTAACTGGCATTTTTACATCTACATTAATTCTTTTAAAACACTGAAGTGAGTGTTCTACAGCTATGTAAAGAAACGCATTATCAAAGCATTAAGATATGATTAAACTGACATTTTCTTAAGAAAACGAAAGGAGCAGGAAAAAGCCATTCTAAAAGGACTGAGTGCTACATACTCCAGATATTATCTTCAGTGCTTACTCAGGGATCTTTAAAGAAGCTTATTACCAAGTACCCTAAGAAGACAAGTGTGGATGTGTACAGATCAGAGGAATGCAAGTTAATGCACCTGCCAGATTTTACTATCGTACAAAGCATGTCAATCAGCACTCAGACCTTGCGTTTAAAAATGTGTTCCCTCAGATTTTTTTCAGGGCTGTATCTCACATAACTAGATTTTCCTAGTCGGTAGCCATCCGGTGTTGCAAATGTCATAAATTATGCTACTAAATATACATCACTGAAATTAATGAGAATATCACTTCATTAGCCTCAGAAACGGCTTATAGTAATACTAACAGATATAACCTCCATGGGCACATATTTTTAAGAAGTCTTCTTCCTATTTGCTATAGGATAAATAAACCCAGTGTTCTTTAAGAGAGGGGGCTAATATGCATAGTGATTGAGCATTTTATAACACATGAAATAAAAGGTGTTTGACGCAAAGCTACCCAAGAAGTACCTAAAATTCAGATCTCACAAAGCTGTTTCCAGTGAGATGCATCAGTTTCAACTCAGTCTTTATTAGGAAAAACATGAGCAAAAAACTCTCAGAAGAGCTGAGGGGGTCATCAGCTGGAAATGCCTGTTTTAGTGGAGTGTCTTGGCCTGGGTGACCCCAGGAAGGCTCCAGGCCACCAGGATGGAGCTGCTGTGGGAAGGACCTGCAGAAGAGACCTCAGCGGAGTAATGCTGTGCTAATAAGGGCTCATTTGCTACCCTGTGCAAAATCCTGGCATCTTTGCTTAAAAAAAAAGTCATAACTGGTAGAAGTGCAAAAAGGGCTGCTAGCAGGATATGGAAAGGAACACTGTTTCATGTGGGAAAGAGCTTGATTTGCTTTGTCTACAATAACATTAGGATGAGGTACAACTGCTCTTATAAGTGGGTCAGAGAGAAGAGCTCTATAGTTTAAAGGACACTCGTTGCACAAGAACAATCCGTTCAGGAGCAGCAGGTCGATGAAAAGCTCGGGAGCTCTTGTGCATCCTAGTCCTCACGGCTCATCTCCACCTTATTCCGTGCAGGTTGTCGCTCTCTCTTACATATAACTCCCACTTATGCAGGCTGACAGGCTTTCAGACTATACAGAAGTGCTCAACAAGTTGCAAACTTGGTCATACTCACAGTTTTAACCTTTTTCAAGCTTTGGCCCAAATAATATTTTGGGCAGACAACTCAGTATTTACTGAGTTAGGACTTCAGGTCTTGCTCTTAAGACTGAAGTCTTTGTAAGGAAGCTGGAATAAACATAAAGTGAATGAAGATATTCAAGTGAGAATGTGGTGCTGAGAATATAGTAATATAAATAAATGGACTTTATCAGTTTTGCTGGTACCTCCAGCAATGCTGACATTTGCATTCTTCTCTCCTACCTCTGTCAAACTTTAGTTCTATTAAAATAATGAATTCTCACACAGATATTCGCCTTTTAGCATGAGGCATTTAGAATGAGTCAACAAATTTTCAGGGATGAATTTTGGAAGTCTATTAAGATGCAAAGATTTAAAAAGGAGAAATCTGTTCAGATGTCAGGGGTTAGAGATTTCCCTTTTTATCAGTTCTCATAAAACATGTTCTTATATGCTGTGTTTTCCAATAGGAAATTGAAGCACAAATCCTATTGGGTTCACCAGCAGGGTCTGATGTCCAAAGGCAGATATTTTATTTAAATGATCTTCTACTGCTCAGTGGGAAATACCATTTTCATTGTGTTTACAAACATGTTAGCATTTATTAAAATGTTTTTGTGCTGCCCGTAAGATATGTATTCTGAAAGGTGCATTTGTGAACAACTTCAGCTAGACAGAAATCTGACTGATCGTTTGAGACATGCATAATTTCACATTGAAACTTCTGTTGCAAAAAAACAGAAGCCAGATATTCAGAAGAGTTTTAGCACCACAGAATGGCTGAGGCTTAGCATGCTCTGAAATAGGCTTCCTTTCATAACTTTAGTGGCTCCTTTTGAGGCCAATGTGATAGCATCTATGCAGGACACACGGCACCACAGTGGGATCTAAGCCAGTGGCTTCCCCCTGCCTCTCTTTACTGGATATCTGAGCCATCAGCAGCACCATCGTGTCCTCATGGTGAGTTCTGCACACAGGACTTCAAATGCTAACAGCTGCTTTTTAGTTTGGGCATCATTACTTTTTATGAAATATTCAGTAAATCCTTTGATAAATCTCAAGGCGTCATGCTTTGAAGACTGCTTATCCTCCCAGAGTTTTCTAGGGGCAGAGGCACATTTTGAGAGGGGGAATGAACTTAATTGCTCAAAAAATAGAGTAACCCAATCCCATCCCGCCACGCTTCAGCCTTAGGAAAACTTCCCCTCACTTTATATCTGGTTTTAACATAACCATTGCTCCACTGAGCATGCAACAGCAGGGAAAGCTACCAAAATCAGGTCAGGAGTGCAGGGGAGTTATGATGGTGTAATTTATATGGAAGAGGAAAGACAGGGTGACGTGCTAGAGAATGATGATGACCTTATTGAATGAAGCAGGGGAAAAAACCTAGATCCTGGTTTATTCACCTTCAGTCCCTCAGAAAACATCACTGCGGATTGATTATTTGTGTTGTGCTGCTGCCTACAGGCACTAATCACTGCTTTTAAGGAGACACAACAGAGTTTACATTTTATATGGGAACAGAGAGGTTATCTCATGGGAAAGTGTGGAGGTGGCAGGAGAAGGACATGAAGGTGGAACCAAGGGGTTCATGCCAAAGTAAAATCAGCCTTGGGGAAACCCAAAACTTAAGATGAAATATCTGTTCTGTGTATGCCTGAGAAATGCCTTTCCTGACATTTTAAATCAGTGGGTCAAATTACTCTGTTTAAGCAACGATCAGACTCTGCATAATCAATGAGAATGACATTTTCAGACAGATTTAACCACAGAAAAAGCAAACTTCCATGTAATTTATGGAAACTAAGGCTAATACTACCCTGATACACATATGCTTAGTGCTGAGTTCCAGAATTAGAGATAGCTGAAGAACAGATTTTCTACCCAGTGAAAGGGATATTTTTGGATAGGGGCAAAAATATAATATTTTATAACTTTTGTCAAGCAAAGTTTAAAAAAACTTTTTTTCTTCTTTTAAGGGGGCCCATTTTCTAAATTTTAATTTATAGCCACTTGAATCCTTTCGGTCAATAGTTTAGAAATATTTCATCTACCCTTAGAGCATTTAAAATTTGTATATATATATATATATATACACATACATATATATATATGCATACACACATGTATATATAGAAAAGAACTTAAATAATAAAACATTAATACTGAAAAAACCAAAACAGTATTATTAAATATTTTTTAAGCATTTTTTTCACGAAAATTTTTATTCAATATTTTCAGTCAAGACAGCATCTCACCCTGGAGAATTTTCAATATATTTCTTATGACCAATTTCATCTTAATTCTAAAATTTCAGGCCTAAAAGGGTTGATCAAATTTTTAATGTTTTAGTATTTTTAAGATGTTACATTTCCCACTTAGGAGGATTTAAGACTCCCACTTTTGTCACCAAAAAGTCATGTCCGTATTTCAAAAGTGAGCATGAGCATCCAATTCTTTGACACTGCCATAATTGCACTAGTGAGCATTTCATCCATGATAGAGAATTTTTGGGTTGTATCGAGTTTGTTTTAAACCCTACCACAAAAAAAATTGGTGAAGTAAGGGAAGAATGAGGACTCCTGGGAGGCAGAGTGTGGGGTTCTCTGCTCCAGAATTTATACTCTTTTTTATAAGTTTTCATATACAGTTCAAAATGTCAGAACATTTTTAAGCCCTTTTCTGACAGAGGCAGGAGGCCGTTTTCATAGTATTGTTGAAATATCATTTAGTGAGGTGGAAAGGTTATTTGGTTTTCCTCCTCTCTGAGACTCCTCAAGTGCATGAAGGGATTTTTTGGAGCTCAGACTTTGTGATCTGCTAATACTTTGGCAGAAGTGATGCAACTTCTTAGCAAAATGATTACCCCCAGCATTGTCTCCATACGGAGAACTTCTACAAAGGCTGGGAGTCCATGGTGCCACATGTACATTTGCATCACAAGGGTATTTATTGCTATCCCTTCTGTCTTTACCTGAAATTAGGAGTTTTGCAGAATGTTTCAATGAGGGAAAAGTAATTCTAGAATATGTGTATTACTTTGTTGCAGTCCTGCTTATTTTTAAAGAATATTAATTTAGATAAACCTGTCCTGTAAAGGAAGTCAAGTGACATTATGATAGCTATTTTTCCTGTAATTGCAGTCTTGAAATGCATGAATTAGTCACAAAAATTAGAATAACTTTTCAGATTTAGAAGGATTCTGAAAAGATTTCAATACTTAATTTACTTTGAAATTAATGTTCAGTTTCAATCAATGATTATTGTGGTATAGCAGCATTTCCATTACAACATGCAGTGCCTTGGATCCAATAGATCTTTTTGGCATATACATTTGAAAAGACCTGTGCAGTCATGTATGGTATGAGGGGTTTTTTAGCCTGGTGGGTGAAAAAAGATGTGTATTCTCTAAGGACCATCTTCTACTAGGGTATTGCACATTATGACAGTGATTGTTCTGCTGAGTACTTTGATTATGCTTATCTGTACACCTTAATTTCTTGCTATTAATATATTAAATTGATAGGCAAACTTTTATATAAAAGTCCTCCTTATCACAAATTTCCTACTACGTTTAAAAATTTAAATGATGTGGAAATTTCCTTTTTTTCCCTTGGAATAAAATATATGATCCTGAGATACTTTCAAGTGAAGGAGGTATTGCTATCTACCAGAGATGCCCAAGAGTTCACCCCACACAGCAACTCAGCTACTGCATCACATACTGGAATGCTATGATTATACCTTGGAAATACTGATGGCCTTTTTAGCCACTAGGACAAAATTGGAGCTTTGTATAAATTACACTTTTTATACCACAAATCAACAGGAAAACAGCTGGAGCAATAGTTAATACTTGATCCTCTGTGGACAAGATTCCTTTGAATTATTTCTTCAAAACTGTAATTTCTTCTATTTTCTTAAATAATTCTTTTATTTTGAAAAGGTCTGATTAATGTGCATGAATGGCAATAGATATTCAAAACCAGGGAGGAAGCTGAGTTCTCCTTACTGATTGCTTCACAGTAAAAATGAGGGGTTTTTTGGAAACAGTATAACCGTGGTACATCAGGAGTTATTAAACATGAAATCTATGACTAAATCTTATGATTCTTTAACTAGAGTTAAGGGCATAATGAGCTCCACAGACATTATTGCTCTCGATGGCTTCCTCTGACCTCCAACGCTAAGCTGGTCTCTGCACATCAATATCTAAGTGACTGTATGTTGAAGAAGTGGCTTGTGAAAGAGGTATCAGTCACGAGATACATAGGTTTATTGCAAAAAGGGTTGATAATCTGTGTGTGCATCTCGTTGCTATTTCCAGTTTTGGTGATGAGTACAGGATCAGAGGCAATCACTGTTCTAAGAAGACTGTGAGCTCTTATTAACAAAAGATTACTCTCAAAAGTTGTTCCAGGGGGATTGGCACAGCTGTGGGTGGGCAGTTTTGCTCAGAGTAAATTCGTAGTTTATCCAGGCAAGAGAATTTATGTGAACCTGCCCACCGAATCCATTTAGCTTCTTACTGGAGCAAAGTAAGAACAAGCAAATTATTTTGTGTAAATAGTTTTCTCCAGAATCTAAATTGTATTTCCCTCCTTCCAGTTAGATCTACCCATAAATTGCTGGTGAAATCCCAGGATTTTTACAGTAAACTCTGTAATCGAACTTTACATAAAGCTCATCTATATCTCTGATTCTAAACTCTCTCAAGCCAGGGAGCATCCTTATATATGTTCCCACAGGTCTAAGACAGTAACACTCAAATGCAATTTGTTCAGATAGAGCTGTAAAAGAAATGCTTAATATTGTTTTATTTGGCCTTCCGAATTGGCCTTTATTGCTTATTTATGGAGTGGAATGACAACATTTCCCTGTATGACGAAAATTTTTCTTGGGCTTTCCCCCACCATAACTTGATCAAGTTTCATTGCAAGCAGCTGGAAAGAAGCTTCCACATGGAATTATCTGACAAAAGCAAAAAGAAATTTTGTATATTTAAATGAAGCAATGGAGATGCAAAGCAACTATCCCACACTGATTCCATTCTCTCTCTAAGAAGGTTCAACCCATGCAGCAAGCATGAGTTTAATGTAAAGCTTGAGTGGTACTGTGATGTGGGTGACAGAAAAAAAAATAGATAAAGGTGATTATCTTTTATTTTTGCTGTCTCCATAGAATAAAAGTAGATATACTTTACTACGTTGCATAACGTTTTATGAATCCTAACTAATCTTCAGGACAACACTGATGCATAGACACAGTAACTATTTCCCATTCTTTTACTAAGCAGAGAATTAAAAAAGAGCTTAGGACCAAGGTTCAGGATGAAGTTGCAAAAAGCTAAGTACTTGAATTTGTTTTTAGGACTCTAAATAAAAATGGCCTAGTTTTTAGAGCTGCAGATCACAAATACCTCCAAGTAAATCTGGTGACAGCTGTAGCTTTTACATGATGAGGAATCAGGCCACTCTTTGAAGTGCCTAACAGAGGTTCAAATGTCTGGTTGATGTGCTTAATTTTGAAAATGTCGGCCTAAGGAGCTTGCCCCAATACAGGATAAGCAGTTAATCAAAGCAAGAACGGGCCCAGGCCAAGGGAGAGCCAGTTCCTGTTCTCATATGGGAGCAGGCAGAAAAAATTGTGGGTCAGGGCTGAAGCAAGAGCAGCAGTGAGTCTGGCTGCCCTTCATTCCAAACATCCAGGGGTTCCAAACACATACCTGCCTGCAGATACCTGCCATATCCTATGGGGATCTCCGTGAGCAGCTGGATGGCAGCTCCTGGTATCAGAAAGAACAATCTTCAACACCTATATCCCTTCTTAGTCCCAAAGCACTATTGTTTCATAGCATTTTTCTTTGCTGTGTGCATGCACCCCCTAACTTGTGCCTAGCTCAGATACCTCTAACATAAACTCTGTTGCGCTGTGGAGGTCTCCTCCTAGGTTTCTTTGTCCTCTTGAGTTGAATCTATGTAAAGATCTCCCCTTTTTCTCTTGATTTTTTACACCTACCTTTAGTCTGTTTCAGATTTGTGGTCTCTTTTCCACATGCCAGTCGTGATTCCAACTGCAGTTTCGAGAAATTTATCACACATATGCATATGAATAAATATTCATAGTTAATGCTCCTTTTATTAAACAGACTCTTTGCTTTTAGAATATCCAGTTGTCACTCTGGCTAGGCAGAATCTGGGCAATGTATCAGTATTTTGCACATCTGACGTTCAGTAGAGCTTTAATTTACCCTTCCTTAGCCATTGTCAGGGGCTCCTCTAAAAAATACAAGTATATAAGTGGCAATGCTGGGTTTCTGATGCTTTGTGGAACACTGTTCATTAGTCACAAAGCCTCCATAGAGGATGTGGAGGCTAGGGTTTTGTTACCTAAATTGATCTTGTTTTACATTGCAGAATGATATTGCTTTGGTATGTCATTGTAATAGTGTGTGCATTAGTGAGTACAGAATCAGGCACCAGGATGGCTTTAAACAGAGAGCATAATGTTTTAACTTGATAATGATAGGATGTTCCCACACACATCAGGCACTACATCAGTCCCAGTGAGAGGTGAAAGGTTTCCTGCCACGTGGCTGATAAGTAGAGACTGTTTTTTTTCAGTCTGTCCCAGCCACAGTTCATTTCTCAACCCTCTCATCCACAGCTCTGGCTGAACAGAGCACAGATGGAGAGCGACTTCTGACAGGAAAAATGTTGCCTGTCCCAAGTCTCTTTTGCCTTCATCTGCAGGGGACTGAGATGCTAAACATCTAAACATTCTACATATTGCTCTTTCTTCTCCTAACTGAAATTCCTGTGTGGTTAATCCAGACTGGCTCTTCCCTTGATACCTTTGCCAGATTGACCCAGAAGGGAGAAATACTCTTCCTGATCTCTAAACCAAGTGATTTGTTATGGAGAGGCAGTGATTGGGCCACTGAGACATCTTCAGCTGCCCAGAGAGGGATGAAGACCAAGAGAATTTGCCCATTTCCTGGGGAAGTTATAAGCAAAATCACAAATCCTCAAGTCTGAATGACACAGACTAAACATTTTTTTTGAGTACATACCGAACCGGTCTTGATTAGATTCTGCCAGGCAATAGCAGGGGTGCGGGTTCTGTGTCTTGGGTGCAATTTTCACCATGACCCAGCCGGAGCGATTTGGCCTGTGTTTCCTTGGGAAGGAGGAGACAATCCTGCTTCTTCCCCTCACAGCTGATTCCCTGTGCTGCAGGACAGGAGCCACTGGCACACACAGAAGTACAACATTCAAATGTTACCCACACTGTGCTTGAGTATTTTAACAACATATCTTCCCTCATCACCCCAGACATACGTGTTTCTGTATGACTTTTAGTTGTCACTTGAGGGGTGCAAAGGATGTTTATAATTCAATAATAATAATACCAGCAGCTAGCACTTCTTTCCCACTTTACAATTTCCAGAACATGATATAAATATTAACTAATTAACCCCAATCAGGACAATGATTGCCACATGTTTGTAAGGAAAAGGACAATAAGCCTGGGATACGCACCAGAGCCTGAAGGAGTCTCCCGCCCAAATCACGCTCATGTCAGTGGGAGGTGGATGCTGACTCCCTGAGGTACCCTTGGAAAACTGAGCTTTAAAAGATCATGTCTACAGTCCATTTAGCATACAATTAAGCATCTCCACAAAGCAAATAGCACCAGAACTGTTCAAAAGGTAATCCTGCCCCCTTGTTAAAACATGCTTGGCTGTTCAGCTTTATGCAGAACGACTGTCACCACAGCACTTTGAAGTCACTATCGCTAATGCAAACATTCACAGGTACAAATAATTCAGCAGCAGAACACTGGTGCTAACCAAGTTTCTTATGCCATGTATGATCCTGAAGATTTCAGGATCATATTTTAGTCTATTTATTCTCCACACAAAAGGTACTTTACAAAATCTGCTAAATAGCTAGGCCTACTTACTGGGTTCCAGGAATATGCTCCTCCGACTCGCTGCTCCTCCACTCTCTTTCACCAACAGCTGGTCTCTGAAAGGCTGTCAGAGACTGATCCCTTTGCTTTGCTTAGGCTGTGGGATTGTTTCTCTTCTGCTCTGCAGAGATCTGTCAATATTAGCTTAAATGTAGGTTCTTTTTTCTTGTAAAAAAGAAAAGATTATAATTCTTCTTCCCGATGGTGGCTTAGAGCACTTCAGATTATCCCTTGTTATTTCTTTGCAAGAAGAATTGTATATTCTCTCTTCATAAGAATTATACCAGTTAACAATCCTCAGGCCCAAACTTTGTCCCATGGAGAACTAACATCAATGGGAGTTAGTAATATCCTCTGAGGGTAGAATTAGGATTCTCATAGAAATCTTTAGGTTCAAATAAGACAGTCTTCACTGGTGTAACCATAGCAGCTCTCATGTCCTACAAAGTACTTTTAAAAGATATCTTGGTCAAACATAGCTTTCAAGGTAAAACATGTATTTTTCTAACTCTATGCCATCGGCTTTTTCTATCTGTATGTCTCCAATCCATGGAGCACCTAATTTCCCATGGATGTCAGGAGTCCCAGAAGATGCATCTGGCTGGTTCTTTATTCCTTTCTGCCTCAGTCTTGTTTTCCAGATTATTTCCTTGTTTCCCAGAGCTAAATTCCAATTCAGGAGTTTAGAATATAAACTCAGTTCAATTATTAATGATTTGTACCATGTGATATCTTTGCACAATTATTAATTTGTGCAATTAGTTTGCCAGTTGTCTAATATTCTCCCTGGTCAAATTTAGATAACTAATTTCCATGCCTAAGTTAGGAGCCTTGTATCTGTAAGCTTCCAGGATAGTTAATGAAGAGCAAGTGCCTCCTCTAGAGGAAAATACAGTCTGCCTAAGTTTCTTGCTCAAATCCTTTGCCAAAAAAGCCTTTGTTAGAACTACAGGCAAAACACCCTTCAAGTGGAGGCACCTAAATGCTTAAAAGTTTGGTGCTGTGGGGGCCTCTTCCTTCTCTTGTCAGTTGTTAACTGCATCCCTAATAACAACCATCCTATACCCCTTGATGGGACATAGGGAGCATAATATAGCCCTCTGTATAATGCAGCTTGTCTTTTGGGCTTGTTTCCAGCCACAAGTTACTATTTAGTTCACAGTGTGCTAAAGTAGGGACAGCGTAACACCAACCAGTCAGTCACTAGGCCAGGCTAGCCAGGAAAATATTCCCTAGCCAGGGATTCTGGTTTCCAGTACGGCCAGTAGAAAGCATATAATAAATAAGATTCCTTCTTTTATTGTCACATTTATTAATCTGCTCTTGACCAAGCTATCAGATCTTTCAGCGCTGAAAAATCAGTCGTTAATACCCAGATTAATGTTTCGGTGGCAGTTTTGAGGGCTACTGACAAGGCATCAATCAATACATGTTAGTCAACAAGTGTAGGCGCTGGAGCTGTTCTCCTTCTACAGCACCGATTTCACACTTAAAAAAATAATTTTGGGGGTAGTTAAAATGGGTATGTGAAATATTGCTGATGAAACTCAGTACTAAGTCTTAATGCAATTATGTCACAACAGCAGGAAAAGTAGGATAAATATTCACAAAGAACACTGAGATTTAGCTGAAATGTCAAAAACAAACAAACGCACAAAAAACCCCAAACAAACATGATTGAGAGCAATTAACAGCTTTGTCTGTGACCACTTTACATGTCTTCTAGTTTGCAAGGCCACTTCTCCAGTGTGGGACTAATTAAATTTTCACCAGGTTGCAATAACAACTGCAATGAAAACACACTGCAGGGTAAACTTTTCTCAGGAAAGATGTATTCTCATTAAAATAAATGATAAGCCTGTGATCTAGCTGAAGATTTTTTTTGTAATCAGTATTTTCTACTGGAGCTACTGTGCATGATGTAAAGCCACAGCAATGGTGGCAATTGCCATTTGCTTTATTGAAATAGAGGATTATTCTAATTTTAGCATGTGAATATCTACAGTGTTGTCTTACTTCTACCATATAAGTGTATTATATAGTAGGTTGTAGTCTGCCTCTTTAATCCTGGGTCTGTAGTAAGTATTAAGAAATATTTTAAATCTTGACTGCGTTTGCCAGAAAAGTGAAGGCACCTTCCTATATCTAAAATACACCCTAAAGTGTCTGGTTATATAGAATCTATAGGGAAGCCGTGTGGTTAGGACATTTCTGAATGCCATATAGCTGAGTGCCATATAGCAATGCACACTCCCTTCCTTGCTAAGGATCTGTAGCAGAAACCACATATGCACACGTACAGTTCGTTTAAAATGAATAGTCCCCAAAATGTAAGTGCATTTAATTATAGAATGTATATGTCTTACAGGATCACATTCAGATATTGTGATTGCATTGCACAATGAAAAACGGATTTGCAATTTTCATTTCCTAACTATAAATATTTGTATACCACTTAATTTAAAGATTATATTGACAGATATCATTTTCGATTAATATGCTGTATTTTACACCGTTTACATTCCATTTCAATATGCTTGCCTTCTATAAAATGTATTTCAAGACTCCCTAAAAAAAAGAGAAAATAGGCACACTTTAAGCAGTTTACAAGAGACAGATCATTATCTCCTACAAAGGAAAGGAAACAGGAAAGCTGTAAATAATAAGTTCTGAATAGGAATGACATAAACAGCCTAATCAATGTCTCCCAGAACTGGCAAGTGACACCTCTTTGTTTTTTGCAAATAAAAACCTTCTTAACATCACAATATAAACCATTATCTCTGCAGGCAAGGTATATTTAGAAATGTACAAAATGTACATTTCCTGCCAGCCACTAGATCAGTAGGTGGAGATCTAAAGTCATGCAAATATTACAGTAAATGCAGGCAACCAATTTCTAATTATTCCATATCAGCAGATTTGTGAGGAATATAATTTATTAAAAAAGAACAGTTTATGATCAGCAGACCTTAGTTATGACTGTTTAGGAATTCAGTGCATTTTGATCTAATCACAAAATCAAAATATTCATGAAACACAATGATATCTCCCCAAAGCAGCCGGGCAGCCATTAATTTTGAAATTCGGGTAATTTATTAACACTTATCTGTAGCTGTAAAAGCTTACCTCTGTGTTTGTAATACGGGTAAAAGTGAAAGCAGTTTTAAAACTGATTCCTAATGATTTATAATGGTTTGCTGTAATTTGAGCCAGAAATTCAATTAAAATGTATGTCTAGTTTTGTTTCAAGATCTTTAGTTAAAAATTCTATTAAAATTCTATTTCCTTCTTGCATTAAATGTATCTGTTATCTGCATATATGAGAAATATAAGAAAATTCTATCATTTATTCCCCAGACTCCACAAATGCCTTTAAAAGCATTCATTTTTATTTCATAATTCTGCCAAGGTACTATTTAGAATTTATATACAGTAGCCGAGGAATAAATGTGTATGTTATTTTCTTTTGAAGAAAACTAGCTTCTCTACTGAGTGCTCATGCAAATATTCAAGTGACATTTATCAGTTCATCAAAGAAACGAAAAACAAATAACACTGAATTATCGGATGTTTTAAAAGCTTAATTACAATACTGAGGGTAGTGCTTCTTTCTGTATATTCCCCATTATAAATCCCTCTTGTAAAGGATATGTAACTTCACTACTAAAATTCCCTTCTGAGATAAAGCTTTGCATTGTTATTTAGAAATAATCAGAAGAAAACTGGCCACTTGCTTGTTTATTTATAGGAGAACAAAAAAAAGGACAACTCAGAGCTGATGTTGGTGGAGTCACTCCAGGGTAAACCAGGAGAAAAAGAGGGAATATTACTCACTTTCCCTCAGCGATGGTCTTATCTCAAAATACTTCACTACTTGTAAAGGTAAGGAAGGACTGACTTTATAGATGAGCACGTCTGTTAATGTTGATGAGAGTGATGTGGCCAGTCCTAATTCCCTGTGTTGGGGACTGATCTTTTGTAATGCAGTTAATCAGTAGCTTTTAGATAAGCAGATATTGAGGCACCCAAAGAAATGCTTCCTTGCATAAAATGCTTCCTATTTCCAAATTCAGTTATTCAGCAGTTGTCACGCCCCGCTTTTCCTGCAGTATAATTGCCTTGAAGCAGTGGTGAGTCAGGACCATATTACAGCAAACTAGGGATGCAATTCCTTAAACAGAGAGCACTGAGGGCTTTATTCAGTCTTCTCTTTAATCTGGTTTGGTGGGAGCTACTGATCCTACATAAGTGAAGCTTTTACAGCATACTGGGACACTGCATAATTTCCACAGAAAAGATAAAGCTGAGAAGAAAGTGTAGATCTCTTGGTGCAGGATAACTACTGCAGTGGGTTTATAAGAGCAATTGTCCGTTAAGCTAAATCAGCTTTAAGACTCTATGGTTCCTGCAAGCAAGGAGCTTCCAAAAGGAAAGCAATTCATGACAAACAAGGGTTGCTTGCTCTGGGAGATATGGGCTAGCAGAGGCAGAAAGGCAACTCATAGGAAGAAGTTGCATGATGCAGGCCTTCACAAGAAGAGCAAGGAATTAAGCTTTTTTTTCTACTGTTGCTCATGTGGCAAACTTGAGGAGTCAATATTGATTTATTGTTTTTTTTTTCCTCCAGAAGCATAAAAGCAAAGCATCTTTTGGCTTTGAGAATAGACAGCCAGGTTTCCATGGGTAGCAGGCTCGTTCTGCAGACTGTCTCGCTATCACAGGTCACAGAACCATCGTAGAGTTTCTTCCAGCAGAGATGAAGAAAAATCCCCGTGAGGTTTGGCTGTGATGGAGCCTGTGTTTAAGGCACCCTTGAGTCTGTCTGCCATTCCCTCCTGAGGAGGGCAGTGCTACTCTTAAATAGTAGCTCCAGTCTTTGGTAATATAACCAAGGATCTGGAGATGGAGTGGCAACCAGCATGTTAACGATATGTGAAGCTGGCTGAGAGGTGTTACAAGAAACAAGAAAAGATGGAAAGGTTCCTAGAGAGGTTAGAAACGTGGGCAAGGAAATAAAATTATATCTGTCTTTCAAAAAAATCCAGTAGTCTCTAGTTGCTTCATGTATGCAATAACAAATCACAGCAGAGAGCAGACAGACTTCAGGAGTGGGTGAAACTTGGAGACACTTGACATAGCAAGAAATATTTAGGGTGAGAGAAAAAGAAATCTTGGAGTGAAAGAACAAGAGACAGAGAAAAGCATCAGAGAACTCAAAGTGATGGAATAAGTGGTGTAGGAGTGATATAAGACAGAAAGCTGGATGTTGTGAGATGCAAATAGCACACAAGTGTGCATATAGGATCTGAGGCACAAAATTGAAGCCAGAACCAAAGTCTCAGAGCTTTAAAATGATTAGGAACCTAGAAGCAATAGTTTAAGGGGAAGGATTTCAGGACCTGAATATATGTATTTCAGCTGATGGTGGATGAACATAACTCTTATTTTCTAAATGTTGAAATGTCAGTGAATAATTTGGGATGGAATGAAGAAATTAAGATGGGAATAATATGAAGGGACTACAAGGAAAATCTTGCCTGCTAAAGAAATCACAGTTACCAGACTCAGGGTAGTTGGAAAGTATATATCAAGGACTTTCATAGAACTATTCAAGATATTCAAAAATAGTTTGGGTAGGATACTTATTTTATTAATTGCAAGAAAGCAAATTTGGCTCACTGTTTTTTTTTTTTGTTGTTGTCTGTTTGTTTCTAACCTGTGTTACTTTCTGTGTCTCTGTGAAAGGGGTTTTCCTGTGCCCCCTTGGCAAGGGCACTGACCACCTGTGTCTGTTCTGGGGTCACAATGGTCCTTCCTCTTGGAGCAGTTTCATTCTTGCTTCTCCCCGAAACAAAATCCCACTGAAATTGCTAGGAATATCTCATTTCTTTACTGTGTTTTGATTTAGAATCAACAGGGTTTTCTTTCAGGTGAATATTTTTCACCTCAGATATGTGTTCTTTCTGTACTCCTTGATTGGAAGACATTTTAAAATAGAAAACCGATGTATGAAAAATAATGCATATGAAATAGTACAGTTATGATATTCATTCTCAAACAAATCTTTGCTTGTGCTATAATTTCAGAACTAGAAAATATTTACCACAAATACTAGGTGATCGTCTGAATGCTTGCAAGCAATGAACAACATGGCTCTGTGAATAAGAGTAAGGTTGATTTGTTTATTAAGAGAAATAAATTAACCTGTTTCCCATGGTACCTCAATTCCTAGAAAAAAAAATATAAAAAGTAATATCAACATACACTGACAATGTTGTTTTACGCTGATCAAATTCCTCATAAGCAAGAACATGTAACCACCATCTTTCACTGCAGCCAGCCCAAAAGAAACTGTTAATCTCCTTTATGTAACTAGTAGCCTGCCTTCCAATCACAGATGCATATGTCTACTCAAAATATATTTGCAAAGTGCAAGAGTATAAAGAATTTCACTAGCTTTTATTTCTTGAAAATGTGTGAGGGTAAGAGAAGCAGAAGGAACAGCATGAAGGAGCTGGAGAAGCCCAGAGAGCAGTTCTGCAGTGGCCTGATGCCATCTAGGTCAGATCAGCATGGCTTTACCTTACACCCATGCTGGCTGTTTATTCCTGCTCTCTTCTTTTGTATGGACAGTGATGATCCTGAAATTGTGTATTCTGATTCTGAGAACTAATCTTCTAAAAACCTTATCACTGTTTTGTCTTCATTCAACTCACTACTCCCTTTATTGAGTCACCATGGGGAACAGGACAGAAGCAGATGTTATTAGAGGGGATCCAGGCTGTAATTATGGCAGCTCCAACATGGGCAATCTTAAGCTGTTGCAAGACATCACCTGCAGAAACACTGAGAGCTTGGCCTTGAGAAAATGTTAGTGAAAGACCCTTAAGGCAAGGAGACAGCAAAGTTAGGGAAGGAGATGTAAGCAAATAATTACTTCCTATTGTTTTATTATTACAACATTCTGGGAAAATGGACCTTGTACAGATAAATAGCTGGGATGATACCAAAAGCAGTTAACACCTTCATGAGTTTATTTTCCAGGAAGGAAAATTAATATGTGCCTGAATTGTGTCAGCAAATCATATAACACTGACAATTATGCTAGGTGTTTTAGAGATGTAAGAAAATCCTCAACAGCTCTAACCAAAACAACTCCTGCTTCCCTTCTTCCCAAAGAGGCTCCCAAAGAGGTTGCAATGTCATTTTCCGAAACCCAATGATTTAGCTGTGAGGTAGCCCTACATGTTGCTGAAATTAATGGTCAAATAATAAACTTTTTTTGAAACCCCATTCTACTTGCTGAGCCATCCTTATTCCTATATGTACGCGTTTAACTCTGGTGGTGCATGAAGCCTACTGGAAGCCAGTGGAATTATTATGTGATTAAAATATCCTATAAACATTTATTTGCATGAGTCTAGCACATCCAACCTATCTTTCGAAACATCCACCAATCATCCTCAGGTATGAAAAAATCAAGTGCTCACCTATGTATCATTTGATCCCTGTTTCTCCTTTCCATTGATCTCAATGGGTTTAAAAGAAAACTAAGAATGAGGGAAGAGACCTGAAGGTGCTTTTGTGCTTTCATAGACATAGCTTATATAATAGAATGGAGGTCCAAAATACTTGGTAGGCAGTAGGTTTTCCATGCCTCTGAATGAATGGTTCAGTTCTCTCCACTGAATTAGCCATGTTTTATAAGCATACATATCCCTGTCATTCCCTGTTTACTAGCTGCAGTTATTCTTTTCTTCCATGGAAACGTGGCATTATGCAGCAGAAAACTCAATTGCTTGCTCTGTCTTCTCTGTGATGCATTAGCAGCCCTTTTGCACCAAGGAACATATTCTAGAGTGTGTTTCCTAATTACTTACAAATTTGCTGCTTTTATTGTTTTTTATGTCAGAGTCCTAACATCCCTTTTAGTGTACTTTTGTGTGCAAATTAGAACAGCAAGAGTTAAGAAGTAGGACTTTCTGTACATGGCAGCGGATGTTCAGAGCAATTCAGCATGTCAAGCTGAGGTCAAATGGAGAAGGAATGTCATTACTAAATGGTAACATTTTCTGTGGGTTTTAGAGAAATTCAAATCCTTTTTTAATCTAAATTTATTTTATCTTTTTTCAGGGTTAAGGGTTGGACTTCAAGTTCCTGTCAGACATTTGTATATTAAAATGACTTTACATTTAATTATTTTCTAAACCAACTTTCAAAATAGTTATTCACAGAATTCTCATACCAGAATGTAGTCTATTGAATATCCTGACTCACATATATTTTTCATGACACCCTTGCCTACTTATAAGGCATAGATTCACATATCCTCTAATTATTTTTTTTAAATATCATGCCCAGGGTGTGTCTTTTGTTATTCTAGAAAAATCTGGGCAGCAATTCTGTATCTACAGTACATATTCTTAGTAGTATCCAAGTGAGAAGTCTCACTGATTTACTCTGATTAGTTGAGTAAGATATTTGCATTTATTGCATTCAAATTATAATAACGAATGTTATGAAAGACCTCTGACCACTACATTCATGATAGCGGCCACCTTCCCTCACGGAGTGACTACTGATACTTATGTCTTGTCAAGCCATGAAAAACATGAATTTTCTTGCCCAAGAGCAAAGGGAAGGAGAGAGTCCTGAACTGAAAAACACAGCCTTTCCTACACCGTTCTTTTGGTGAGAGATCTTCTTTTCTAGCTCAGAGTAATGCCCACTTTTCTGCTGGAATGTTGAAAACCCAAACAGATCTCCTAGGACTAAAAGAGGAACACACACCCAAAATGCATGGTGTATGTAGGAGGGCTATATGTAGGAAAAAGTATTATTAAAAAAGCAGAATGGCCACAAGAGGTAGGAGAAGCGCAGTTATTCTTCTCCAAAGAAGCCAAAAGCCGAAACCTTTCTTTTTCCATATACCTGTTCACACACACATGCACAGACTCACAGATATTTATGAGACTGAGGAAGACATTTTAATGCAAACTACACTAAAATATTTCTGAAGTTTTTTAAAAGACTTTTGTATGAAGAGCTATCCACTCAGCACCGTTTCTGATAACTGTTCTCTCTTACAAGGCTTGAGATGTTTAAGTTGTAGAGCAGACTACCTTTATACAGATAAATATATCTATCATCTACTTAATTCCCTGTAGTGTCTATATTTTATTGATAGTATCTATCTATACGCTGGAAATTCCCAGTTTTATTGCTGGTAGGAAAAACAAACAAGTTATTCTGCTGACATATTCAAAAATATACTGAACAAATTAGACTTTGTGGCTTTATTTTTCGTATTTCAGTTAGTCTCCTCCTAGTTAGAAAATGTACCTTTTCTAGTATTCCAAGTCAATCACACACACATAAAAAAAAAAGCAATAATTTTTCAAAATATTATTCTACTGTTCTAATAATTCACCAAATATCTATATCATTTTGGAAATACTATAAAGGGAAAAAAGCTTTTCATTCTCCCATCTTGGTAAGTGGCATTTAAAAGAGTGCACATCCACATTTATTAGAAATGTAGACTTTAATGGGGAACCATTGGAAGCCCAAATATTTCAGATTCCATTCAGCCTGAATTTCAGCTATTCACCTTCCAACAGCAGCCTAAATCTGTATTGAGAACTACTGCTTTTATATTTGGTAAGAACTGTGTCTCTTGTCAGATTCAAATAATGTCTGCTGAGCCAAGATGTACGTAAGAAAGGGCTTCATTCGAAACACAAAATGAAGGCCATGGTGTTATTCGCTGGCTGAAGACTAACATCTCTGAAATCCTTTAGTGTCATTGATCTTTTTCCTAGTTTAATTGCATATGGCATTAACTCTTCAGACAAAATAAAACATCCAAAGATTATATCTGGGAGAAGAAGCAGACAACAGATTAACTCCATGATCAATGCCTAGGAGTGCCATTTTGGATCTGGCATGTATCCATTTCAGTTTGGAAATACAGTGAAGTTCGTTAATTAAAAAAAAAAAAGTTTGTTAATTGCTATATTTTATGCAGAGTGTGACAATTCTCCCATTTTACAAGCTTTGAAGACACAGATATACTTTCTTTAAAGTTTATTGTGGTTCCATTTTTTTATCCATTACATCAAAAATTGCATTATAAGCATGAGCAACAAATTTAGTCATATCGAGTGTGTTTAGCCCAGAATAATCTATCCCATTAGTTAAGGATAGCGTATTTAGATGTCTATGAATGAAAATGACCCAATGCTGTATTTGATAAAAAACTGTATTAGGAAGAGAAAATTGGATCATGAATTGCTTGAAGTCTTGAAAGGATTTGAAATAATATGAATGAAAAAGATCACATATAAAATTAACACTGCTTACCTTCCAGTTCTCGAAACTTGGATTACCATAGAAGAATGGTGAAAAAGCGTTTCCCACCTGGGAATCAGGATTCCAGGCTGTTCTGCCAGAGAAGAAGGATAGTCCTTTTGGTGTAACTACTTGGCTGGGGCAAGACGGTGCCAGCTATGGCCAGCTTCAGGAGCAAAATTCACATTTCCTCCTTGCTAAAAGCTTTCCATAGAGAGGGATTGTTAACTATATTGAAGCTCAGAGTGTGAATGGTAGGAAGTTAGGGAACAGTGGAGAAAGCAGACATTACTCATAGTCCTCACTCTTGTTCACTATTCTCTGCTGGTGTGTCAGTGGGTCTTGAGAAAGACACCTTATAGCATGGCTCTGTGCTCTTTTGAATGACAGGTACAAATACACCCATAGTGGAGCTTAAAAAACTTAAAATAATTTTTAAAAGCTTAAAATAATTTTTGGAAAAAAACCCATGCTTTTCTTTCATATTCAGAAATTATGTGATGGATGAGTCCTTCATGCTCCATTAACTTCTACTGTTGTATCAATGCCCAACCACACAGAGCAGTCTAGAGTAGGTGCTTATGAACTGTAACTTCTGAAGATTAAACTTCTGCTGGAATATTTCATCACACATTATATTTTTACTTTAAACTTGAAATTGTAGTCTGGCAGCTATATTTAGTGTATTTCTTAACACATGGTTAGAGCAATTTGTGCACTCAAGTTTCTTCATTTGCTGTGAAAATTCACTACCTGCTTGGCAGTTTCATGAGTGACTTTAGTAACTCCCTTTTCAATAGCTTCATAGCTATGACTCGTCTCTCTAACTTCCACCATTCAACACAGAGATCTGTTTAGCTTGTCTCTGACCACTGCTACGTGCTCTACTACCATTCCAGCTCTTGGTTGTCCTGCTGCTGCAGGGGTGAGCAAAGTAAGGCAGTAGGAAAGCAACACTGTTAGTCAGCTCTGTCTTGCCTGACCTTAGTGACCAAGGCTGAAGTTAAAAGCAGGGTAGCTGTGTATAAAGTGTTACAGACATGTTAATAGCTTATTCTTCCCACCCACTGTATCAGTGAAGATGCCACATTCTGCAATGCTCCAATCGTAACATGTTGGCTTTTGACTTTGCTATGTATGAAATGAAATCCTAAATTCAAGGTTAGTTTAATGTTAATTTAGTGTTTTGACAATAAAGGGAAAGTACAAATGGTTTCCAAGAAAAGCTACAACTGTGCTGTTACTGAGAAAGGCACTTTGGGATAAGGAAGAATCTGCTGAATATAAATATATTGTATATTTGTGCATATATCCATATCTATATGTGAATATATATCTAAATGTGACATTCATCTAGGTCTGCATATATCATATTTACTTATTAATATACTGTAAATGATTATAGATGACTTAAATCCCTCCTTTTGCATTTATTCGCTGTGTTTTCCTATGTTATGCATAAAGCTGTGTGGTCCAGCTTCCCCTCACACACAGTGAGGGAAATATGAGTATGAGAGGTCAAAAACTGCAGTTATACTGATGTTGAAACTAAGCCAGGGGCCCATTCTGTGCCCAAGAAGGCAAGTAGCACACCATGGCTTTTGCCCATACAGCTAAACTCTCTTTCCCCCTCCACCCAGCTCCCTATACCAACCAAGTTCTATTTTGTCCTAGGAACGACGCTTGACTTGTGCAGTCCCATAAGCTATGGCCAGATATTATTTGGAGAAAGCTGCATAGCAAGAACTAAAATTTTGCAGGGCAGCATACTAACAGTGTAGCAGTGTAGATACTCATATCTTGGAACTCAAATGTAAGCCTTAACCTTGCCTAGTTTACAAGCATAGACTCAGGCAAAGCAGTTCACCTGCATAAAAAAGAGTGAGTCATCTCCAGAGCTGTTGATAGTTAGGATTTTATTGAAAATATATAGAAAGGAGGGAAAGAAAGAGGAAAAATAATATATTTAAAGTTTAAAAGGCCAATAAACTCTAATAGTCATTGAGAAAAGCCTAAAAATGTGAACTGAGTGCACACTGCAAGCTCAAAACCCAGAAGGCAAATAAAACAAACCCTACTGTTATTATGTATAAAACATATTATTATTTTAAAGCCAATTTCATGGTTTGTAGGGGCCTGACTCATGAGTTATGAGTGTTTAGTATTGGTAATAAGCATCCGTGTGTGCTGATTTACCAAACCATGTCTGTTACCCCTCTAAGCTCTTCATGGGAGCAGTTCAACTCTTATTGCCATTAACAAATTTCTTGTGATAATGCACAAACCCTTGCACATACTTAGAGCAATGCAGTACTTGGTTCACGTTCTGGATCACATCACCCTGACTTTGTTTCTACTTACACGTTTATCTGACCATGAGAAGAGCAGTTAAGTTAGTCTCTAGGGTTCATATGCTGCCGTGAGTTCCTGCCACTGATCAAAGACTGAGATATTGGTCTCAGTTTATGTGATGATTGTTATCATCAGCAAAATCAACAGAATTTTACAGTCATCTCAGTAGTGATATGAGATATGACCAACACAGTGGACATTGGCTTTATCTATATTCATTTTATCCACTTTGTGGGTGATGATTTGAAAAGCGGCTATTATTCTTCTATGAAACAAAATATTACTCATATTTCCAAGATGAATGTGCTCATTTCACTTGTGAGAAGAGTAAATAGGACATCTAACTCATTTGATCTATGTGTAGAAACCCATATTATTTCTTTTTTGAAGAACAAGCATAATAGATATTTTATTGGGGACATAAAAGCTCTTTGAATTCTGGAACACACAGGGCAATCCACGAGGCAGCCATACATATGTCTGTCAAGAAGCAGTCTATGTGTATGTCCCACAGGAACTCTCTTTATATATCCCTTTTCTACGTCTGTAGAATCAATGCTTCATTGTCCTGGGAATCACAGAAATATAGGGCTGGAAAGTATCTGTGGACATAAGACAATTCATTCCTTACCCTGAGTGTACATAAAGCAAATACGAAATATCTCACTTGTTCTTAAAAACCTTCAATGAAAGCAAATCTGCAACCTGCGCCTGTGAACCCTTAACTTCCCTTTCACTTGGAAGCCCTGTAGCCTGAATATCCTTTGCTGCAAGTTATGTTGCTTTCTTCTTTTACAAATCCCACTCAAACCCCAAGAATAATTGATCATCTTACTCTTTGTAACAAGGTCTACATATTTGAAGACCTTATCACATTTCCCCTCACTCTTCCTTTTCCCAGACTAAACAAAACCAACTCCTTCAACCTTTCCTTGCAGGTCACGTTTTCCAAACCTCTTATCACTCCTGTTGCTCTCCTCTGGATTCTCTCCACTTTGTCTGTATCTTTCTTGAAATACCCAAGTATACCCAAATGGGAAATGTTTTTCCTACTGAGGTCCAAGCAATAACAAGGTGAGCAAAACAATTACCTCCAAAAACTTATACAAAGCATTCCTGCTAATACTGTCTACTCTTCCACTTGAACTCTAGCCTTTCTTGCAACAGCAAAAAACAGTTTAAATTTGTGGTCCTCTCTAACACCAAACTTTCCTTTTATTTTATGTTAGCTCTGCCTAATAGTTTATTCCTCATTGGACAGTTGTTCATTAGGCTTCTTTAAGTTTAGGTGCAGGTATAGATTGTATTTCCTTTTCACCCTTGTGAATGCTTTCTCCAGAACACGGAGGTCAGTTTGTATTGTAACTGAACAGAAAAAAAATGCTTTGTAGATCTTACCTCACTCCACTCATTCTTTGGATATTACAAACAAATTTTAAGCACCAAGAATATAAATGTATCCTCTATCAATTGTGGATGAAAATCTTTCTAGAATAATCATTCTAGTTTTAGAACAAAATCCTGCAGGATCCTGTTTGACTGTCCAGTCAGACTCTCCAGTTTGACACAGAATCAGTAGTAATTACTCTGTTAGGTACTGTTTTTCAAACACTTGGTCACACATCTTCTAATGAAATCATCCAGACCACATTTCTCTAGCTTGTTTATGAGAATTTTATGCAGAGCAGTGTTGAAAGCCACACTAAAGTCGGGATTTATCACATCTTCTGCCTTCTGCTATGCTCTTATCCAGCCATCCTGTCAAAGAAGGAAGCTAGATTGATTTGATGTGATTTGTTATTGACAAATCTATCTTGTCTGTTTCTTTTCATTTTGTTATCTTCTTGGTGCTTTCAACTAGACTGTTTAATATTTTGTTGGAGTATCTGTCTTGAAGATACCCAAGAATGGTATTGAAGTAAGGATTACTGGTCTGTTGTTTCTGTTAACTGGTCTGTTAGGTCCTTGTTTTTTGTTTTTTAAGAGCAGTTATGATATTTCCTTTCCAGGACCTTGGGAACTTCCTTCATTCTTCATGACATCTTGGAGACAATCACTGATGGTTCAGAGGTTGCTGCATATAAATTCTTACCCCCTGGCTGAAGGGCATTTGGCGCTGGAAACTTGAATACATCTGGCTTAATTAAATAACTGGTCTTTTATTTTATCTAATTTAGATTTCGTTGGATTTCTCCTTAGCATGTTGCCATGTAAAAATGGTTATTTTTTATTCTGCCATGTTATTTCACATATTTCAAAGAATATCTAAGATCTACTTACGTTTTAGACAGCATGGTTGAGATTGGAAGGGACCTCTAGAGATCATCTAGTCCAATCCCCTGCTCCAGCAGGGACACCCAGAGCAGTGGCACAGGGTGGCATCCAGGTGGGTTTGAAGATCTCCAGAGAAGGAGACTCCACAACCTCTCTGGGCAGCCTGTTCCAGTGCTCTGTCACCCTCACACAGAGATGGAACTTCCTGTGTTTCAATTTGTACCCATTACCCCTTGTCCTGGCCACCACAGAGGAGAGTTTGGCCCTATCCTCCCTTCATTCACCCCTAAGGTACTTGTACATATTGATCAGATCTCCTCTCAATCTTCTTTTCTCTTCTAGGTTAAACAGGCCAGCTTGCTTAGTCTTTCCTCATATGATAGATGCTCCAGTGCCTTAATCATCTTTGCGGCCCTACGCTGAACCCTCTCTAGAAGCTCTACATCCCTCTTGTACTGGGGAGCCCAGAACTGCACACAATATTCCAGGTGTAAAAAATTTTAAAGACGCTGTGTGGTGTTTACAAAAAGATTTCAGTTCTGTTCTAATCCAAGCAAATCCCTTTTCCTTCCATTTTCCCTATATCTGCTCTTCCCTTCCAGTTGTCCAAAAGTTTTAGTTGTTAGCTTGATAGCTATTTTCTATTATTGTCTATATTGACTATAGGAAGGCTTTTAACATTGTCTTACATGTCATGTTCTGTAACAGCGAAAAGCTCACCAGTCCTGACTGAAAAGTCACATCAAAAGTGATAAATTTTATATTGCAAAATTGGAAAGAATTTCAAATGAAGGACTGTCCAATAGATCTCTGTAGATCTATTCAGCAGTTCCATTGAAAATCTCCTCTAGTTCTGCCTATCTATCTTCTCATCTTTACAGCAGCACAAATAGTGATATCAAGCATACCTGGGATTTATATTCAAGCAAGGTGAGGAGTAGAGAAGATAGACTGTGTGATAGGTAATTCACAAAAGAGTTAAAAAAGGGAAAAGGTTTTTAGGAGCAGACGTGAAAAAGAAAAAGAAGCTTTTTTTCCAGTAAATCTGATGATATGCCTATAATTAAGTCAAATAGGTTAAAGGCTTGTTACACTAGTATTAACATACGGTAAAAACATCCATTGAATTACACTGAGATTCATGTGATGATTACATATAAAATTCCATGTAATGAGATATATTTATCATCAAAAGGTCTTTGGCCTTTAAGAAAATGTTACAACAATTATCCTGTGAACGTGAAAAGTCAATAGAGGTATAAATGCATGTCTTTATGCCATTATTGTGACTGGATTAATTTCAACAAGATCAGCCCTACTGACATTAAGCTATCAAGGGGGAATCCTAGTGTTACTGTTACTCTCAGCATGCACTCTTGTCTTTCCTTGCCTATGTGGACAGCCAGATAGAATTTTTTTCCACAACTCTGTCCTTTTAGAGCCATGAACATCAAAATAGAGTTTCATGATGAGTATTACAAGATATACAATCCTACAGCTCTTTAGAAAGTTTTTTCTCTTGGATCTTCCAATATCTCAATGACAAATGATATGTTTGACAGCAGTCACTGGACTTCAGTGCTTCATTATACTTTGGGTTAATGCATTACTATAAGCCAACGAGCCTGGCCTCACATTCACTAGGGAAAAAATAAACTGTGGCGTAAGAGCAGAATAATAATTTGCTGCTAACTCTCTGAAAGGGACATGCAAAAATGAAGATGGGGTAGGATTCGTGAGTGTACAGGGACAAGATGTAAACACGCTTATCTGATAGAAATGCACACACACAGGCATCAGGCCAACCTACTCCTCCCTCTCCCCAAAATAGCCAGAAAAAAAAAATCCCACAGAAGAAAATATGAAACCCATATTGCCACTTCTTTTTTTCTGACCTTGAGTGTCTTGTCTCAGTTATTGAAGTCAGTTCCTCTACCCTAATAACATAACACTTGAGAGAAAAGCATCTGTCTATAGGTATAGATAAGTTGAATCCTCTGTGTTTATTCATACCATCTGAATAATGGCATCAAATGAAATCTTTCTTGTTGTTCCAATCTCTGTTGTTTAGTACCCAGACTGATAAACTTACAGAGAACAAGCTTTCAACCACCAGTGCTTAACGACATGTGAACTTGGTCAGTCTGCTGAATTTGAGCAGAAGCACTGCATTTAGAAAGACTGAAATCAAACTTGGGGTAGATAGATAGTGTGCCTTGTTTCCTGAGTGAGCTGCAATATTCATTTCAGGCATAAAACCAGGTTTGCACTGATTTATGAAATATTTTTTATTTTAATATTTTTAGTAACAGCATTACATCACTTAACCTTTTTACATGAGTATGAATATTCATTCATTAAGTAAGATCACTATAAAAGTGAATAACATTATCCCTCAGTGGGACTGATTGAGCAAATACATTTCAGATTTTGGTTTCAGTTTGCAAAAGCCTGAAATTTTGGCAGTCTTAAATTTCCTCTTTTTTTTTTCTTTAATTCTGTTCTACATTACAAAATCTTCCTTTTCACTGTTTCTTACAAAAGCCAGAAAAATCCAGCGATAGAGAAAAATATGTAGACATAGCACACTACCAGTTGCCATTTCACAGTCTTTATTTTTTTCTCCTCAAACTGATTTTTAATAGGATGCCAAGCAACTAAGAACATTGTTTCTTGTGTAAAATTTGCAAATGAAGTTTAGCTACAAGCCCTTGTTTGTGAGTATAAAAGTTTACATTGTGTTATATTTAAAGGCAGCTGTGCCTTTAAAGCTGTGGAATTTAAAAATAGGCTATTTTTTATCAAAGGTTTTCCTTTCATGTCCTTTGATTACTAAGCTATATAAGTTAACCAAAAGATAACTAAGCATTAACCCATGTTGCAGTTTTTATCTCATTTGGCAATCCCATGAGACTTTAGCTAAGTACATTAAATGGAGCATAAATCTTTAAGTTGTTTTCATTAAGTCACATATTTAGAATACATATCCTAGTTTATTTGATCAATTGTAAAATATTAGCTGCTGCACTGAAGATTTGTGACATGGTCTGCAGCAAGTGAACAAACATTTCTGAAGTGCACTGAAAATTTTTGCTGGAATGCAGGGATAAGTTACAACAATTTGGGACATTTGTTTCTTTCTTTTTTTTCTTTATATAATTTGCAAATGTATGCTTAAGGGCCAATAAGACCAACAGGCAAGCTTTGAAGATAATTCTAATATTGGCTAAATACTTTCTGTTTGCATTTCTATTAATTTTTCCCATTTTCCTATCCTTTGTACCCCTTTTATTGGACAGTCCTAACCCCTAGAAGAACACAAGTTGAAAAGGGCAGGTGTTGAGAATAGCAGTTTTAATGTGGGTCTTGTCTTACAATAGCTTCCTAAACAACACCATTTTCAATGAAATAAAGATGTTATGATATGATAAAGCAGCAATTATGGTAGTATTAATATATTAATTATGTTTGGTGGTGGGTGGTCTGAATGTAAGATTTGTATTGAATAATTTATTGAAAGTTTTTGTCCTTGAAATATACTGCACTTTTTAAATACTTGTTGTCTAAGGCTTTAATACTGTTTTATAAGTATTGGTAAAACTTAATGCACAGTAACTCTTTTCCTATTTCTAGAAAGAAAAAATCAAGTACTGAGGAATCAGGGCCAATAGCAAAGCTGAGTATACTGCTAAAAAGTCCAGACTTCAGACAGAGCTTTTCACTGACATGATCCTTCATATCCTTGTGATTAAGAGGATAGTTTAGCTGCTTAGCTAGCTTAGAATGCACTTGGAAGTATTCAGCTGGCCATGGTGAAAGAGCCTGGTTTAACCATTTTTCCTACAGTGGTCTTAAAAACTTAATCTGGACTCAGACCTACTAACTTTAGTCATGGGGTATTCTTTCTGTAGAAAATCAGTAAGGCAGTTCACATAATAGACAGTTTCCTAAATGAACAAAGGATTTTGTGTTAGTTAAGACTGCATTTAAAATACCTTAAATTTCAAATGCTCCCTGGGAAGAATTATAACAATAATTACTGAAAAGTAGTCTTTCTGCTGTTACTCTTCTATATTTCTGACCTGACACATCAGATGTGTGGGTTTGTCAACACAGCACTCTATTATAGAAATTCAGACATGATAAATTTTCAGGAATTATATGTATATTAAGCAGTGTTCACTTTTAAAACACGTAGAATTGCCATATGGACATTTTTCATATTCCCTTTAGCAAGATAATGCTTAGATAATACCATGTAGTTTTACAAGTATTCAGAGAGAGTATCTGGGTGTCCAGCTTTGATTTAAAAAGTTTAGCTCTGTATTTCACATGGCTATTCAGCCAAAAGCTAAAACACAAACAATCTGAATTATTAAAACAATAAAATAGACTTGATAATAATACTTGCATAAACACTTCTAAAACTAGCTTTTTAGCGACAAGAGATGTGGTAGTTCCAAACTAAAAGGAGGACATGTGAATAGGTCCCAAATTAATTTGATATATATTTGGTATACCTTCACCTTTTTTATAATTGCATAGACTTCTTCATAGCACTGGGCGGTCTAAAATTCCTATTCAGTTGTTCATTTCTTTGTAAAGGATTTACTTATTACTAATTCATAATCAGTGGCATTAGTTAAAAATATTTTGAATCCTAGTTAGGAATTCCTCATTTTCTCAAAAATGAACAGCTAAGTATTGCTCAGCAAAGGCATCTTCAACAAGAGCGCTGTGCTTTACTTATTCTAGGGATGATTATAAAGCTAGTTTTACTATCAGTAACACACCATTGAGGAATCAGTAACACATTGTTAAAAACTTGTGTACAACAATCTTTGGTTGGCAGTGAAATATCCCTTTTGTGTTAATACACACTGCAGTTCTGCTTATTTTAAGCGTGCTATACATTAAGTAGATATGATAGGTTGGCATTCATTGACAAATTATGTGAGTTGATTAGCAATCTGAAATCTGCATGGACCCTCATTATGTTTGTCATGAATTGTAGGCCTAAAAAGTGCTTCTTAGATAAAAGACACAAAACATGAAAGTGAAGCACAGGCTGATAACCCTTACTGAAGGAAGAGCCATTAGTAAGTCCCATTGCTTAGCCATCCAGTAAACACTTCAATGACTTCTGATTACTATTAACCAGCAGAACTGTGTTTTTCATGTAAAAAATGAGGATTATTATTATTTCTCAAACTTTGCATTTCATTTCAATAGAATAAGACTAGCTTGTCAGGCCAACTATGCAAATGTTGGCAAAGTGCAAGAAGGTAAGAAACAAAGGCATATTGCACTTCTTTTTTTGAGTTATTTTTTGCATTCTCTATTGAATGCATGGCAATTAAAAGATTATGATGAGAAATTATGACCTTTGCAATTCTTACTTGGTCACATCCAAACTGGTCATCAGTTTTTAGAATGAGAAATCCACTGATCCTCCTTAAATTAGCTACTAGGTAACAAGTCTCTCGTGTATGCAATCGACTTAGTATTTTCTGGAATACACACAGAGTGTTTCATTGCTTAGAATGTATAAAAACATACGACGAGGCACATAGTCACAGTATCATATAGATGAGGAGCTGGGGGACAATTCTTGACAGTGTTCATTCCCGGGCACACACTACAGAATAGCTCAGAATAACTCGAAGTCTGTTCTAAAGTGCACCCAACTCCCTGTATCTCCCAGAAAACCTTCTGTGTAAGCAAAGCAGTGACAAACACAGGAAAATTTCTCTCTCTCTCTCTCTTTTTTTTTTTTTTTTAACATCTAAACACATATAAGGGCAACTACTAAAGAGCCCACTTAGAAAGGACCCTGTATATCACTGTGAGAGTATAGGGTTCCTGCAAGATCAGCATCTCTTAGGGAGGAATGAAAATCCAACCTTTCCTGTCTGTAGCAGAGATCGGAGTAAATGTTCATGTTCATATATGTTCATACAAATTGCATTCTAGCCCTATGAGGGACAACACTTGTGGGGTGAAAAGTAATATTCTTTATCTCTCCTTCTAGTGCAACCATAACAACTAAACAAGTTTTCTGGCATGCAATCTCTTCTACAGGTCAGTATGAAACTTTGATTCATTTACAATTTTAGACCATCATGGCTACAACAACACTGGACTTTCACGTGCTATGGCAGATTTGGGCATTATTTTTTAAAGGAGGCAATTCATCATTCAACTCATTTCATGAGTAGGTGGGACATGAGCAACTGTTTTTTTCTTCCAGTGTCCAGAGAGCAGAACAAGCCACATGGAGCCTAGGTCTGTTGCTACTCTATTTTTGTGTTGCAGCCTGAGTGTGCCCCTCTCAGAAATGATCACGATGTTTTACAGGTTTAGCTTGGATCAAAATCACTTGATATGGAAAACACTTAGCATCATATTAGGCAAAATTTACCTGAGTTATGCATGTTTATGCAAAAAATAACTTTTCTTCTTTTGATTACATAGCCATACTGCAGTCAACTACATCAATATAACAAAATGTTGTATGCTGCACATTTTCTCCCATCATTTCTGTAGAAAACCAAATAATCTTATAGCATCTATAACAAAGCGACAATCTCACACAAACATGGAAAACAGTCAGTCCAGAAGAACACTGAAACAGGAGCTACTTAGTTCTATGCTTTTCCAGATAGGATTGTAGAGTTCATCAGAAGGAAAAATGCATTTATTTAGATAATCAGAAGTAAATACGGGCTTTTAAGTACTTTGGTGGTAAGGAGGTTACCAATGGGCAGCTCTATGTTGTCTTCTGTCATCATTTGTTAAATTCAAGAACCAGTCCCCCCTTAGGTACAGCTAGTTCAGCAGCAAAGTTTCTCCACCGTGAAAGCAGGGGGGTTGGACTAGATGATCTCCAGAGGTCCCTTCCAACCTGGACCATTCTGTGATTCTAAGAAAGCGTAATTGCGAAGAGATTCACTAATGAAACCTTCAATGCCTTTACAGCCTGTTGAGGTTAAACTGTTATGCATAAGTGTGGAAATGAGTTATTTATTCATTTTAGGTCCATTGTGTCCTTGTTTGGCAGAGCTCTTAAGGAAAGGCCCGAGAAATCCTGCATAACACCAGTGGATTTTCTAACCGTTAGCACGCATGATGGGTTGCTATTATGATCTCTATCATGATGACTATTGCTATCCTAATTAGTTGATCTAATTCTAGGATAAGTCAGCACCCTGCTTCTGTAAGTGGTTTATGAAAATGGAAGTTTCCTGCCCCAATGGCTTGCAGAAAAGGAAGAAAGGACAGACTGTCCATACTTATTCAAACCATTACTTTTTGTTGCTGCTATAATGTCATTTGGATGGTCTGGATTTGCTTGTTTACATTAAAAATGCTATAAATTTCTATAGTCAGTTCTGAGTACTAGAGAAAATAGGTTTTTTTCAGTTTTGCTCTCCAACAAGGGGCCAAAAATTTTAACTTTAGCAATTTAAATTCCCCTTTACCCAATGTTTTTTGAAATCTGGGGCCTCTGGCCATAGGCTTAATGATGCTCAAAGATGGCATCTCAATATTGATAGTTTTGAATAATAAATTTGAATCATTATTCACTTCATGAGAGAATAATGCTTTTTTTTGTAGAATGACAGATACTTAGGGAAAGTGAATTATTGCCAAGAGATGAGTAAAGTCCAGAAAAAGAGCAGGACGTATTTTTTGTTTTTCTGTTTTCAGCTGTACCTTAAGTTCTGCAGGAAAGGGATCATTTAGTCATGTAAAATACTCATGTCACATTATTATTTTTTGTCTTATATTTCAGATTACACAAATCAAAACACTTTCACACGGGAAAATCCAAAATATTTTAATTTCCCTTTTCTCTGCTTTTCTCTTACTTTGTAAAAAATGTCTGGCTTTCATTTATGATCAAATTTCATTTTTAGCGAAAACTATAAGATTATTGATAGTTTGCATTAGAGTGTTATATTTTGACAAAAACTACTATTAATATGAAAGCATGCAACATTTCAAAAGCAAACTGATGCAAAAATTCATCTTAATATTTTTAAAGGTATTCAATAAGGACATAATGAAAATGCGTTAAATGGTCTGCAGAGCCCTGTTGGAAAACAGCAGCTTTTTCACATTGCTGTAATCATTTTAGTGAGTTATGGATACTGATGGTGCTTGATGATTCATAGTCTCCCTTCTATATCTTAGTTCTCTGTCCCTTTTTCTTTGCTTCATATATTCTCAGCTCAGCTTAACTAGCACCATTTTGTGTGTCTTTCTGTTTTATGATATGATGAATGCAGCCATTCTTCTCTCCCCATCATTACAGCTGGTCTTTGATCCAGCACAGCTAATTTATGTTTACCATCTATCATCTACCATCAAAACTTTATTGGAAAGAGGTGCACCTGGTCTGAATGAATTTCTTTTGATGGAGTTTGAGACTATTTTAGGAGTTGTGATTAGGACACATTCATCCTCTTAATGGAACACAACAGAGCCATCTTCAAGACTGTGCCAGCACGCACTTAGTTTGTTTCAATATGCCATGGATATTTCAGAGTTCATCCAATGTTAGGCTCAGCTCTACTCATTCATCAGTCACTTGATCAGAAAGGTTATCTTCTTTGGTAAATTCCGTTGTGTTTTGTACACATACAAATTGCGTGTGGGTATTTGTAGGACAACCCTAATCATAAGACATTGTACCCAGCAGATTGTGGAAGAGCAGGATATATTAGGTAATACTGACCCCTGCTCTTCCATAGCTAAATTGTTACTTGTACCAGAGTTTGTTGGTTTCATCCTAATAGGATATGTCTTCATTGCACATTGACGCAGACATATTCTAAAATTATAGATGTCGGTTAACATAAAAATATTTTTCTTACAATTTTTTTATAGTCATCAAAAAATCTATCATGACTTTTCTCTAGATAGTTAATTCCCGTATTTCTCTATCTACTTCAAGTGGTGCAATTATGCTAACGTCTGAAAATCTCCTAAACAAGCAGGCTGGGCCGTTTCTTTCATATGACATGGTTAAATGCATATGTGAAATTCAGGTTACACAATTGCTCAATTCCTCCACATGTGATTTGAAATATATGTTGTTCTAGGGGATATTAGTGGCAGATATCTACAGACTGCTTATATAACTTATTTAATACCTAAATTCAGGGCTCTACAGGCAGGTGCCTACATGGGTACTAAATTCATAAGCTTTCATTACAGTCAATAAAAAACTAGTTAATAGAGATTATAGAATAAGTTAGCTCATCTAAAGCAGACATCTACCATGTTCTCAGTGAAGGAATCTATCCATCTTAGAATCTGTCTAAGCTCTATTGACTGTACTGAACTTTATACAATTGCCCTTAGATAGGTAAATAATATAATTTGAGATGTCTTAAGGTATCTCAGACACGGAAAGTCTTAGCAATATAAGGCAGGTCCCAAAGGAGACCTTCTGGAGTGGCAGCAGAAGAACCTGTGGGACACCCATGCGCAAAGGACACAAGGCTATACAGAGTAGTATGCTGAACTGCATTGACTCAGCACAGTTTTAGAGGTTTATGAGAGGTTTATGTGGAAATACTTAAATTGCACTGTCTTAACCTCACACTGAATCACTGAAACAGAGCCTTGGAACCGCCCCCCCTTTTTTTTTCTTTTTTTTTTTTTTCTTTTAATAGAAGAACTGTTAAGTTTTGTTTCATTTTTTCTGAGAAGAATGGAAAAGCCAACTATTTTAGCTCCTAGGATCTTGTCACACTGTCCCCAGTCAAAGGATATAGAAGCTCTGTATAGTGAGACTTAACTTGAATTGTCTGAAAGGTCTGTATTACTCTGCGGAATTCCCTTGATTCAGGAAAGTCCTCTGTCTCAAATTTAGAAGTCTGGAGATCTAGAAAGCCACAAATGAAAATGAGTCCTGCAGAGCATCTACCATGGCCAGATTCCTGGCTGTGACAGAGATCCAGAATATTTGGAGAGCTTCATTGTAGGCAGGTGGTGCAGGCATTTCTAAGTTCCAGTCTGCTGGCAGGGAACCTGGAAACTCTCCAGTCCCTGCAGCCAAGGTAGTCTGTGGCAGTACTGCCCCAGAGTCACCAGATCTGGCAGGACAGTGTGTCCTAACAGCCCACCTCAATCTATTGAAATTATTTTTGTTGAAAATTGATGAGAATTGAAGAAATACTGATGGGAATTTGCCAAAGTCTGCATACTTCTGCAAAACATTTAGGTTAAAAGAAATACATTAAGAATTTCCTTAGTTAAGAGGCTGCAGCAGTTCCTTCTTGGCATCTTCCAGTGCAACATATTTGCTCCCTGTCACATGCTGAGAGAGTGACAGTTCAACATGACCACAGATTAGAGATGCATTTGACCTCGTAGCGTATGTGTATGTTGTAGTCTGGTTACCTGAAAGATTCTATGAATAAAAAAAAAAAAAGGAACTAATATTTATAATTTAAAATTGATGCAGAAGATTGAAGCGGAGAGCAAACAGTAGTGTTTCTAAGTGAAATGACAAATTTTAAGAATTGAGGACTTGCACAGTACTACAGGCAGGAATATGATGATGCTGTGACATACAGCGGGCCCAGTGGTAGATTTATTGTGGGTGCAGAAGGAAGTACAAAGGGATCTGTCCTCCTCCCTCGCAATCCAAATCCCATTAGCAGCACCTGCTGCGCTGGGGACACGCTGCTGCGGTGTGTGAGCAGTCTGCTCTCCATCCCGTCCCCATCACAGCTGGATCCAGTCACCGGCTCCCCACGTCACTGATAATCACCCACACTTCATAACTCATTTTTTTCTCAGTCCTCTCAGACAGATAATCAGTTCATGCAAACCTGTATTATCCAGGGAATGCAAGAGGAGACATTATTACAAAAGCGTAGCAGACTCAAAACATTTAGGTATAAGGCACCCATACTTTGCCAAATTAGAATACCAAAGTGGTGACACACTTAAGGATTGAGATTATCTGTTTCTATATTTGATCCAGAATAAGAGCATCAGATGTTACAATAGCCAGAAGCTATGGACCCAGGTCAAGTGATAGGGTTAAAATTATTTATTAACTTAATCCTTTTCATGTGTATCCAGCCTGCACATAAACACACTTTTCTGAGCATTGTGTTCAACTTTTATTGTAGTCAGAGAGCCAGTGTTAATTAAATGCTGTGTAGGATTTTAATCCCTATCATTTGCCAGGTTGCACACAGACAGACAGCACCTTAAACAATGCACAACATCAGAGAAATCTTTTTAATCATTTTTGTTATTATTCAGGGAGTATGAACTTCTGCTTATGGTATTATAATGCTCTGTAATTCATAGCCCCCTGGTAGTATTACCAAGCTAAAGTCTGCAAAAAAACTGAGATTGGTTTAAAAATAACATGATCTCTGTCTTTTTTTTTTTTTTTTTTTTTTTTTTTTTTTTTTTTAAGACAGAGATTGTTTAGAGGTTTTTTTGCCCCCTTTGTGTTGTTTCTGAGATTTTTGGTAAAAGTTGGGTGGATTTCAAATTTTTCTTAGTCTCCACGTGTTCTGGGAACTCCTTTTTCTTTGAATATTTTTCTGCTATTTCTTGATTCTAAGAGCTGAGGCTTTTAGAAAATAAACACCAAAAAGCACAGTGTGACAGAATTCTATGTTAGTCAGGAATCTGAGGTGCTTACATTTATACCCTGCAAGTGACTCCTCCCTGAGCAAAAACTTTTAAATTCAAAATGCCATTTTTAGTGGAATCTAAACTAGGGTAATTAACAGATTCTTAAAATAAAAACAAAAACAAAGTGTGCCAGAGAGCACTGAAGTCACAAACAAAGCAAAGACCCCTGTCCTGCAAAGGAGTCCCATCAAGTCTATCTCTTCTCCCCTATTTCTTTCTACCCGTGCAGAAAATATCTGGATTGCACCAAACTTTGCACACTCTAATCCATAAAGTCTTTCCTTTTTCACCACCGCAAAAGCCTTGCTCTTCTCAGCAGTCTCTTTCAAACTGCCAGATCCATACAGTGCTTCTCCTCATTTTTCATTCTCATTCCAGCCGGGATTTCAGGAGCAGCTTCCTTCAGCAAACGAACGCCCTCAGCTGCTGTTGTGGATGGTGCAATGTCGGTCTCCACCCAGGATTCTCCTCTGATCCCGTCACTCTCTTGCAATGTAGAACAAATAAAGCAGACACTGGGCTGCTACTTCAGTGTTTTGCAAGGCCGATTTTACTAGAACATGAATAATGTGAAACATTTTCATGTACGTCTAATTGTGGCATCTACCAGAGTCACAAATAGCATGGTTAAAAGCTCTGCATGCACAACCCAGATGATACAGCATTAGATGCTTATATAGGAAACTTAAAAATAACATGCCATTATACAGCTAGGATGCCATTTTGAGGTCATGATCTCTTCAGCAATACTCAAATGCACTTGTTAGCTTATTAAGTAAGGAAAATATTAATATATTCTGCTATTGAGCTGTTGTCAGAAGTCCAAATCAGACCACATTTCACTGTCCTCAATAACTGTGAGAATGTTTCCATTTATGTATGTGAGCAAGTCTCAAACAATTAGATCTTATACTATGTATTCATTTATAAATAGCCAATAAAGTGCTCCTAAATGATTAGCAGATGCATTAATAAATGATTTATCTATAGTTATGAATTGTACAAAGCCTAATGTGTAATTGGGGTTATTATAACCGTTCCTTCTCCAATAGTCCTTCTGAGAATCATCTATGACATAGCATTCATGCCTCTCCTATCAGCTCATCAGATATTTACTACTTTACAATGAAAATGCCATATGAAATTTGATCCCAAACAATGTTAAAAAGATATTCTCTCATCCATTTCTAAAAACACTGTGACCCAAGTATAAGCATAAATTAGATATAAATCTACTTCCTGGTAACTAGCTCTGTCAGTTCCTCATATATTGTCTATGTAACTAGTGTAGGGCTTTGGAAGTAAACCCTTGGTAGGAGTTTCAAAGTGGAGAATTTAATCCAAATATAAGCCAATAAACTTTGTAAAGAATAAGCCTTTGAAACTCAGGACAAGAAAACTCTCTCACTTCAGGAGAGATGTTTTTCTTCCTGTAGCTAAGCAGTCACTTAGCTGATATTTGAATCTTAACTTATGTTCCCTGAAGTTGTTCTTTGATCCAACACTGCTCAGTCAAAATCCACTATTGTAAGTTTATATATGGGATAGAAAAGTGACCTCAGAATGTCACACCATGTGGTTCTCATGAACTGTTAGCATGCTGCTCCTTCATGATTAGAAATGGCATGATTCCCTTGTGTTGAATGATCTCATGAAGTCCCAAGACTTGCATTTCTTTGGATTTTTAGTTACTTCTTGAGGGCAATACAGTACAATTTTTCTTTTCCTAAAATGAATCTAGGACTTTCAAAGCAACAGAATAATGGGATTTTATGTAAGAATGAAGACAATAGGTGATTCAGGCTAGTGTTCAGGGGCAAGAACCGGACTTTTAATTAATGAACTTGAACTCTCTATTAACTGGAAACTAGATAAATGATACTGCAAAGCACAACATACTTTGACTGACTGACTGTATGTCAAAATGCAAACATTGACCTGCAAACCATGGAGCATATTTTGCTTTCATGCATTGTAGCCTATTCAAATAGAATCACAGCACACTTAGTAGATGGGACACATGCAAATCCAGCACTGTGTGCAGCTGTGTCATGATTTATTGTACAGTGGGCATCAACAGCAGAAGAGCAGGAGGGATCAAGGAGGAAAATGGGTCTGGAAAGAAAACGAAGCAATTGAAGCAATTCTGATGCTCAGGATCAGCCAAAAGAGGTTGCCTGGAGGGGATAGGAGGAATCTTGAGATAAATTCCAGCATTTCAGGTGTTAGGGATGTAGGTGATTTGGAATCCACAGGAGGGATGAAGGTGATGGAAGGTGGGTTGCAGGTATTCTGCTTACTTACAGTTACAGAGCAAAACTGTAGCCTTAAAGGAGGCTGCCTTTTCTCTGACGGAAGAAAAGTGCGGTGATTATGTCTATTCCTATAAACTGTGGGGAATGAGATTATACGGGGGTGGAGTGAAAGGAGGAACAGAAAGAAGAGATGGGTGAAAGCCTTAGGGTTCCCACACACACACTAGCTAATCTCCCGAGACCACATGTCTTGGAAGAGGAAGAGCTCATGCTAAGATGCCTGGGGCTCTTCCACTGCTGAGCTGCACACTCTTCCCACTGTGTCAGTACCTCCTTCAGAGGAAATGCTGGGGGGAAAAGGGGAAGAAGAAACTTGGAGCTTTCTGGGTTTATCACCAGATATTTACCCTGGACATACTCCGGACGCAAGAGTCCAGTGTGTTAGTCTGTAAGCAAAAATGGCAAAACGGTGCCATGGTTTCAAGTCTCTCATAGCAAATCTTTATTTGCAAGTGCTGTTGTGAGTTTATTCGGAAGAGCTACCTCTACTTCTGCTCTTTCTTGAATCAGGAAGTGCTATACAGTAAGGACTTGGAGAACAGAGTTGTTGCTGAGTTTCAAACTTAGCTCTGAGCACCTCGGAGAAGTTCAGGAATGACTTTCAATCAGGCATTTTTAAATTGTTTTTAATTTATCTAAAAACAGGCTAAAGAGTTTAATTAACAGGCTCAGAGTAATAGTTATACCATTTTTCCTCTGCTATCAGCTTTCACTTTTATTTACGATGGGAGTCCCCCTTGTATCTCCTTTCCCACAGGGCCCACTATCACTAATATTTCTGTGATCTGTGAATAAACCAAAATTTAAAGTTAGTACTTACAATCAATGCAAATTAATGATTTCTTAAAAAAAATATTTCAATCAGGAAAAGCAGCTTTGTAGTTGAAAATCCCATGCTGGCCTTAGAGTGGGAGTTTTTCCAGCCTCTGCTTAAATCCAAAAAAATACTGCAATCTTCTGGCACAGGCTCACTGTAATGCTTTAAAAACAATTTAGCAACTGTCATTGCTGTAATTACAGTAACTAATTACCATCCTTAGCAAACAAATAGCTTAACATAATACGCAAGCCGAATCAATTTTGAAGAAATGCAAATTCCGAAAGCGAAAAAGGGCATTTTGGCAAACCTGAAAGAGAAGCGGGAAAATAATACACTTTGTTTTATCTGCACATAATTCCCAGGGAATATCATATCATAAATATTTGCATTCAGTTCTTATCAGGACATTTGCATTTGCTTCTTATCAGTCTGCAGGCCGGACTCTGCCAGATAGAGAGTAGAGCTCCACACCATGCACATATTTCTAATGAATCACGTCTCAGGCCGAGAGAATATTTTGGCTGGAACTTTATCACTGAGATGAAGAGGTCATTTACTCTCAGAGTCAGTTCATCTTGGAATTGTCTTGAGATTTTGATGTGATTCAACCAACATCTTTTTTAAAAGAAAAAAAACAAACCAACTTTGCATTCTGTTCATTCCCATAGTGCTTGTTAAGTCTGATTGTTACAGAAGTATTTCTCCCTGAAATCAAAATCATATGAAAGCAAATTTGATTCATATTTATATCTCATATTCCATAACAAACAATACCACACATTTTCCAGTACATTGGGAGCAAGTAAAGCAATAACAGACTAAAAATAAAGACTAAGAATGAGAAGCGCCTCGCTTAACAGCCATTATCTTGAAATTTAATGCCAAATCCTTTGTAGTACTTCAGAAATACATTTGATTAGTGGCAGTTTTCTCAGTAATGAGAGGGAATGTCTGTGGCAAGAAAACAGTCTCTCTAATGAGCCATCAGATTTCCTTAGCAATTTATCTGTAAAAAAAAAAAAATTTAACCTTTTAGTATAAAAAGTGCATCTCACCTGTAAGAAAAACAAGTTAAAAATGTCATAAACCTTGAAGTTGCTTATATTTTCCTGTTACTAGCTCTAAAACATACAAAAGGAACATATACCAAAAGCACTCAATCGACTTGGTTCTTCATTTTACATGTATTCAAGGTTTTGTTTGGAATACAAGTGTAAGCTTGTAAATACATTCGGTGATTGCAAAAAACTCACTCAAGAGCTACTATACCTGAGTATAAAAACAATAACTTTTTTACGCCATCTGGTAAAAGGCATATTTTACATATGAGTTTGAACATATAATATTTCCACTACTAAGTACTTTAACTGAGCTGAGCACTTAGTTTCTGTGATACTGTTTTTTAGCACCAAAGTGCCAGAATACCTTCTAGTCTCTATATCTCCTTTATTTATATACGTTTTATTTTCTTACAGTCAAATTCAAAATTTAAAACAAGTTTATTCCCACAGTGACTTCACAGCCTTATTACTGGTACGTTGCTTCTAAGTTCCTGAACTTAAGCATCAGGGAAATTCTTACCTGATGCAAACTGATACTGTTCAATGAAGTGATTATACCAGCTGAATATCTGGTACCATTTTCTTCTATATAACTTCTGTGAAGTTAAATCTTGCCTAGCGATCAATCTTCTAAGTGGTGGGTGATTTTCTTTTCAGGTGGTATGTTGTAACATAACAAACAAATTTGTCTCCTGGTCATTTGAAGCAGCACAAAGCCGTTTTAAAATGCATCTATTTTTTTTTTTCTGTGTAATGATCACTTAGGGTTAGTTTCACCTGATAGCCCAGTATTCCACTTTGATTTATTTGTTGTAACACTCTGTGCAGTTTTCTAGTTCATTATTATTCAAGTGACAGAGAGAGCTCATTTGGACCAAGGAAGATATTACCTCAACTGTGTCAAAATCATCCAAAACCCATCCTGAAGCCACACTGCTATTGCCACAGCTTAGCATGTCTCTGATAATACATGGTGATGGTTAGAGAGGAAATGCTGCCCTGCATTCTCCTGATGCAATATTTTGGTGTATTATATAGTACTACAAGCATGGGTCAGCTTGAGCAAGGAAGAGGGGATGCTCACACACAAGTATGCAAGTGGCACTGATGGGCATCTGTAGTTATCAAAATCATCTATTGCTTCTGTGAAAGAGTTAATGTCACCTGAGTTTGCTGCTTGAATCATAAGGAATTGATGGACAAAACTCAGGCAGCAGAAGCAGTGGCTGCTTGAGCAGTGATTCAGTAATGAAATGTATTTCCTACACATAAAAGTGTATGAAGGGTAAAGAAAACAAAACAAAACAAAACAAATAAAATAAAATAAAATAAAATAAAAGCATGATCTTCTCCCTCTCAGGTACTGACATGTAATCAAATGTGATTTTACTGAAAATTAAAATTTTGGTATTTTCTGTAAGAAGGAAACAGTTAAGCCCTTCTTTCTGTGTCACTGAATATATACCACTGCAGTCAGTGACAATTTAGTAATTTTAGCTCATTGGGAGCAGTTTCCTCCTCGTCCAAAGCCTTTTTTAACACCCTTCATTTTAAATTACATTCATATTAAACTAAGACTAACAGAGTAGTGTGAAAGCCATTTTGAGCATGTGGCTGAATCCAGTAACTCATCTGATCTAGAAATCACCTCTATCATTCGTGTTTTATCATTTGTTTTTTAGCTCTTTCTTTGAGGTGGGAAGGGCTTACAGTTAAGAGCCTATTATCAGAATAAAGGATGCAGGAAATCCAAAATATTTATGTTTGTTCATGGCACATGGACAAGAAACAGTGCTCAGGAAAAGGGTTTTCTGATTAAGTGATTGAAAACACTCTGGTGTATGTTAATGGCTTCTTCTGTCCAACAGATAACATCATCTTTAGCTTTATCACTGTTCTTGAACTTATTTTAAACATTTTCCGGTGCTCTTCCAATTATATACTCTGCTCTTTTGGCATCTCATCTTTTTACTACAAATCATCTCATTTGTTTGCTTTCTATATTTTTGCCAGCAGGTTGGGTGTAAAAAGGAACATTTAACAGATACTTGAAGTGAAAAATACGTTCCAGAGTGAAATTAATTTACATGGAATTAAACCATACACTTACAGAAAAAAATTATTTTAAAAAGAATAACTATTGAATTTCAATACCTTAATATCATTCTGGCTGCTTGAGCACTGTGAAAAGATAAAGATGAACAAAGATCTGATCATTATTTAAATGTATGCAGAAGAGTCTCAAAAAGATAAAATTAGGTAAGATCATGACAGATCACAGTTTTTAAAATACTGAATATGTCTTTCCTTTTTTGACTGTTAGAATGTGCTCAGGATAAGACACTGTGAAGGTTTTGCAGCAATCATAATGCCACTAATAATAACTTGTAAGGCACCTTTCATAGTGCAGTGTCCCGGAGGTTAACCGTGCATTTTTCTTCTTCCTTAAATTATCACTGCCGTACCTATAGGTATTTCTATTTAAGGTATACTATTATTTGGATTTACACTGTCCATATCAGTAAATGGAGAAGAAGGATGATGAAGAGATTAGTGAGCTAACCACAAGCCTAGATTTGACCTCACCTTTTAGTGAAGTAGCAGCCCTATATGGAAAAACAAAACAAAATATGGCTTGTCCAGTGAGAGGAAAAGAAAGAGGGAAGTAAGGGGGAGGAAAGAAAGGAAGGAAAGAGAACACAGATAGGGAGGACAGACTTCCAAGACCTGATTCAAGGTGTTTATCTATTATTTCTGTGTTTTATCTATGGACACCTCCGCTTTAAATACAGATTATGGAGTGATATTTAAAATCCAGCCTTGCCTTCCTAATCGGCTCTCCTGGCCGGTAGGAAATGTGTTTAAAACCCCCTCACAACGAGCTGCCTTTTGAAGGAAGCCTGATATTTTCTTGTTTGGTGCACTGATCACCAGAATATTTTACAAGAGTTGCACCAGTAGTGGCTGCAGTAGTTTAAAGCAAAAGATGGGAAGAGGGTGCTGGGTTGTGCACCCTAAAATACAAGGGCAGCCTAAAGGAGCTCTAAGGAAAGAATAGAAATGGCCAGGCAAATGCCAGGAGAATATGAGAAAAATCACCCTTTGTCAACACTTGTTGCTGATTATAATGGACACTTCTTGTTGACTTGTTGAAATGTGTACTTACAGACTATAAGTAGCTAAAATAGCTCACAAAGAGCTTATTGTTTATGTCTATGATAAAAAACAAAAAGAGCCCGCATCTTTATTTTATATCTCTGTATTACCTGCCCATAAAATGAGAAAAAATCAGAAATTCCTTGAGGAAAAAAAAATATCCAAGTTAGCATGATAGTATGTTACTGCAGTATTAATAATATACTATTTCTTTGTATATAAATTAAAAGAAACTGATCACATATTTAAAGAAATAAAATAATTGAACACATTCTTTTATAAATATTACATTTTTATTGAATACCTCATTCAAACCTTATTGTATTCAATGATGTAGAATTGCACTAACACCTCATAAAACCATATGTTTGAATACATTATTTGATGAAAAATGGTAAAATTTCCTACATAATGCATTCCTTAAGTACTATTTACTCAGCTATTATATAGATAAGAGATTACTAGTAAAACACAAAGCACTTTAGGATCTCTTTGAATTGAAGGACCTACATAAATATTGTGTCCTCTGTATAAATGAGTATACATTGGTCTAGCTGTCCTGAGATTCTTGCAGTTAATCAATTTTTACTGCTATGGATCAACCCAAGTCATAAGCATTGAATAGCACGTGTAGACAAGTATTTTATTTCTAATTTCTCAGAAAGTTTTTACAACTAATATGTTTTTGAAGCGTTCATGTGGACCAACCATATTTAATATTATTGCCCATAGGGCAAGACTGGTAAACTAGCTACTGCGTCTATACTACTGCTTTGGATTCCTGACGTGCCGCTGAAACGTGCGGCCCTAATAAAAAGAATACCGAAGGATGCAAGTTGAATGACAAAAATAAATATAAATAAATAGATAAATATTTAGAGAAATAACCATGTTGAAAGTACCCAAACTGTAGGGAATCATGAACATTTCTGCAAACCAAGAGATTTCAGCAAGATTAACTATGATGCCAGGAGCTCAGTTTGGGATCTCCTTGCCCTTTTGCTTGCAAGCGGGCAGGAGAGACGTTGGCCCATGAAGTCTCTAGCACCTGCAAGGCCATACAGCCATGGCCCACCCTGAAAATCATGTCATGGGGACCTGTTTAGGCTTCATCCCTCATCCTTAGAGCAAATAAAGGGTGAAGAGGCTGGAGGGGACACAGTGGCCAGAGTCTACATGTGAGGGGGAGTCCGAGGCCTCCTCTCTCTTCTCCTGGCCTATTTCCCACTGGCCTGGGGGGACCCATGTGGGCCAGCCGCCTCCTCACCCCATGGCCACACACACCAAAACCAGCCACGAGTTGAGCACAGTCATTGAGAAGGGTGGGAATCACCACTGTGGAAAAGTTTGGGGATTTGACACATTCTAAAACTTATATTTAAGCAGCCATTCTGTACCCAGTGTTGTGTCCTAACCTTCAATAATGCTTATTCTTTTTCATGAAGTCTAGAACAAAGAGAGGAAAAAATATGGTCCCCTTGCATCTGGAAACAGCACCAATTGAAATATCATCTTTGGTACGTCTGCTCTGCAGACACTAATTGATATTGTCTGAATAAGTGGAAGTGCCTGTCAGAGAAGCTTTTTAAACTGCTGACTTGTTTTCCTATCCAGTATACTTAAAATTGGCATAATGCTAGCTTCCCTCTTAGAAAACCTCATATTTTGATTTATGAATGTTTTCAAATTTTTAAGATTCTCAAAAACGTTGTTTCACCTGTAAGTAGAGAGATAGCTTGTTTGGCTAACTGCCTTGAATGACTGTGTGCCAGGTAATGAATAATGCCATGTTCAATATTCTAAATTTGTGTTCCAAATTCTGAATTCCGAATGAGCTGCATGGAAGTATACTGATAAGTGACTGATTTTTACTGCGAGGATTGTCTTATTTTAAACTTTAAATTTAGTTGCCTTACTTTACTCAAAGCATTTCTGAGTGGGATGGGATTTAAAGTGATAGTCAGAAATATTTATACATCTTCCTAAGTCTCAGAAGACACCAAACTGAATAAAAGATAGATAAATCAGTGCAATATATTTCTGCAAAATAAAAGAACCAAATTCATCCCTGGCTACAGCTACCAAGAGTTAAGCCAGAAATGAATTTAGCCTGAATATTAAAGTACCAAATCTTTTGAGATAGTCTCTTGAGAGCAGTCTTTATAAGTAAACATTATATTTTAATTCCAACACTTCTCTTAATTATATTGTATAGCAAAATTAGAAAAAATACCAAAGTAGAGAACTCAGGGAAAGCATTTATTATAGGCGGGCTCAGAGATATTGCACTAGTTTCCAATTTGGAATATAAGATCAATCTATTTTTTTCATATTTATATTATCTACTATCAATAAGTGTTGATTATTTAATAGTGAATAGAAAATTACAAGGATTTTAAAAAATGAGGATAATAAGTGGTTTTGACAAAAAAAGGAAAGGAAATAAGCCTTTGATATGTAAAATGAACATGAACTGCATTTTATTTGAATATTTGACTAAGGTCATCACTAAGTAAAGACATACAAGATAGAGATAGTTCGTGTATTTTACTGCTGCACAAGCTACAGTCATTATATATTGCTCTGAGATAGATCTCTTTCCTTCTTTTTCCTCTTTAATTAATGCTTTCAGAGAAGAATAACTAGTGTCCTATTTACAGACATGGAAAACTACTGAAATGGTGCAAATGATAAACAAAATGCCATCAGAAGTCCATTACAATTATTGTAATATATTTTTCCTTGGTGTAATGCCATGGAACTGATAATCATTATTTAAGTGCAGGTAAGTAGGTACCTTAACAACAATAAAAAGTTAAATAAAAAAGAGCTTTGATATAAATAAATACTTAATAACAGTCAAATATATACAGCGTTGTAGCCATGGAAATGAATGACTGCAAAATTTACCAGTGCATATTGTGTTTCCTTTTACTTGTACAAATCCTTCAAGTTCTTCTGGTTTATCAGTAAAATCAGCATTACAGAGACTTGGTAGCACCTTCCTTCCTCCGTGTGTTGTTTTATTCCATTTTATCCTGATATTCTGCATCAGGAGAATGCTCTCTGGAGAAGTGTCCTTACTGACTGCTAACATCAGAAAAATGGCTATCCTTATGAACAAAGCAGAAGCCTCAGTGTTTTATTGTCTGGAGACTGTATGAATTCATTTACACCTCCATAGATTACACCTTCATAGGGGAATGTTTCTCCTTCAGTACAGTAGAGTGCTTACTTTGCCCAGGCATAAATTGCAAAAAAAGGACAAAACTGGGAAAACAAGCCAACAGACAGCCCAGATTTAGCCCACTGGGAAAAAGAAGTTAATAGCTATAAAAAGCTATTATTGAAAATTTAAAAACTAAATTTGCTACGTATTTTAGGAGCATAGGCATTGAATTCTATGCATGTGTGATAAGTCCATCAAAAAAATCCAAATTCCAGGCAACATGTAAAGGGCTGAAAAAATTCTAAAAGTGATTTGGACACCACTGGATCTGGCTCAAGACCAAACGGAGATTAATTAGGTAAATTAGTGCCAGAATGCTATAGTCTACAGTAAAAGATACAATCCCTTTCCATAATGCATAGTGCAACTGGGTCCTGCTCAGACAATGGGTGTATTCCTGTCAGAAATTACTATTCGTTGCAAACAAATGAATTGAAATGTGGCTCAGTATTGATACCATTTGCAAGGAGGTATGGATCTCGAAACAAATAGGACAGAATTTATGCATGTCAAATTTTTTTCAGTGTTTGTTCCAATTGAAATTGCAAGGGATAGCTGATAACAGTTTATTTCTTGTCTGTAACAGTTTTTATTTTATTTTATTTTATTTTATTTTATTTTATTTTATTTTATTTTATTTTATTTTATTTTATTTTATTTTATTTTATTTTATTTTATTTTTTGTGGGGGGAAAAGGGATAGATTTCTGTGTTGTTTCCTGTTCAAGCTATGTCACATATCATATGAAAGTTCTTCATGTCTTAAAAAAACCCAAAATGTTATTTCTAAAACTTCTTATATTCCTTCCACTTCCCAGTTGGCATATTACTTTCCAGCGGCATTTAATGTTGAAAAGCCTGGCTTTCTTTTCTTATCTATTTCCTTATCTCTGTTTCCTTATCTCTCACTCCTTGTTTTTCATTACCCTTATGTTATTCATCAAGATAAAAGGGGGCCCAAAACTGTCTTTTTATTTCCCAAAAGATTTTTGTATGCTCCATCTTTGGAGGAGAATTTCCTTTTTTAGTTCTTGACCTTTCAGAGAAGCTTGTGCCAAGTTGGGTTCTGTACATTATCTGAATCCTGCTAAATATGTTTGAAGTTCAGCCCTATATTAACAGTATCCACAGAAGTTTTGGCATCATCATCAAAGACCTGTAGGACTATATTTTAAAGGTATTTAGGCACCTAAGCATATCTTTATCTGTAGTTTTAGGTGCCTAAACATGGATTTATCTGCTGTATTAACTGATTAAAAGATGTGTTTATGCGCAGTTTTAAAAATCTGGCCATAAATTCTCAGGTACATCCAGAAATGTTTAACCAGAAACAGAAGAGGTTCCAGAGGGGAATACATCACAATATGATTTGGAGAATTTGGTGGATGCTTCTTCAGCTTGAATTTAAGCCTAGCCTGTAAGGTCAGCACTAAGTCATGTGCACATTGGCGTGTTTGCACTGGAGATGGTGAAACATCCATCTACCTCACTGTCCCTAGCAGTTGCCAGTAGCAGATTCCAACAAGGAATATAACAGGACAAGGGGAGAACCACACTTCTCCTCACATATCCTGCCACTCTCAGAACGGATTAGGGATTTCCTGAGACAGAGGCTGCATTTACAACTCTATATTTAAAAGACCTTTTTTTTAAAATTTGGTCAGCACTTGTGCTCACAGTAGAGCTGTGAGCTGAGGTTTGCAGGAAAGTAACCAGTGTATCCCGAACCTCCTTCTGGAAGCACCATAGCTAATTGACATCCTATTATAGTTAATTTATTTATACTTAGGTATACCTTATTTTGCATTTATCAACATAAAATGTAATCAGCACAGAAACATGTGGATACTTTCTCATAATCTTCATCATCTGTATGTACATATACTCTCTGTTTCCCCTCTTTTAGCCTATATTAGGTTAATATCGTTGTTTACCCTATCTCAGTTCATACCAGCTTCCATGGTATAGAAATCAGACTTGCTGATCCATGGTGCCAAGAATTTTCCCTGGAGCCCTTCTCAGAGACTGACATAACATTTGCCTCCTTTCATTCCTCTGGACCTGAAGCAGATGCAAGCAGTAAGTACCAGACCACAGTTCAGCAATATATTGAGATCCTTGAGAGCTCTTGGGTGAATACTATCTGGTCCTAGAGATTTGTTACTGTTCATTTTATCAGCATGCTCTAAAACCTTTTCAGCTTACACTTTTTGTTTTAGACAGTTCCTCAAGCTTGTCCTCATCAAAGAAAGATTCCAGTGTGGGAATCTCTCTCTGCCTCTCGATAGTGAACACTAGCTCAAGGACTCCTTGGAGTTTTTTTCTCCCCTAAGGCTTTATTTTCATTGAGTTCCCCTTTGCACCTTCATCATCTATCAGCTCTGCAGACTCCCTGGCAGACTTCTTGTTTCTTGATGTGTATGAAGATGTCTTTGCTGTTAGTTTTTATGCTGTTAGCAAGTAGTTCCTCAAAACCTTTTTTGGCCTGCCAATGGTTTTATATTTATGGTTTTGCATTGAACTTGCTGGTGTTTAGACTAGAAAGAATTTGCAGACAAGCTACATGCCAAGATTATCCATGGAAGTAGAACTGGATCAGATTGGGAGTCCATTTTTCTTATCTTGACGATGGCTAACCCCAGATATTTCAGAGAAAAAAGAAAAAAAAAAGGGGGGGGAGGGGGGAAAAAGAAATAGAATGTGTTTTCAGACAATCTCTTCTAAGATATCACAGTAGCTAGATTTATTCCGAAGCATAAAATTTTATATCACTAATATTTTTAAAATGCTCATATGAACCTCTCTCCTGAAGCTAAAATTTTATATTGCCCATATTTTTAAAATATTTTTTAAATCTAGTCTTCATGTGAACCTAACTACTTGATCTTACAATACAATGAATACAATGAATTCCACAAAGTGTTTATTGTGGCAAATACGTACTCTTAATGTTAAACTTACCACATTTCAATTTCACTATTTTTTTTCTTTCTTTTTTGCTATGAAGAAAAATGTTAAATGAATCAGTTTATTCATCTTTGTATCATGCCATCTCTTCTGGAATGTTTTGAGGACAATATCTTTTATTTCAGAGGAAGAAAAAGAAATTGGATTCAACCAGTACAAGTTTGATTTGCTTGAGAAGGACTTTGAATTTGAGGCCGGAAAACTCACGAAATGACAAAGTTCATGATTCTAATGAGAGGAAAAAGATGAGCAAAATAATCACAGAGTAAGCTTTGAAAAGTAGAACTTTACAGCAAATTTTTCAGTACACCAAGGATAGGTAGGTCCCTTGGGGAAGATTGCTAAGGAAAAAAAAGTGGAGTTCAGAGAGCTGGCAATATCTAAAAGAGACAAGATTAAAGCCACAGCAGTAAACTATCTTGAAGCATAAGCAATGCAGAACCAACATTGCTACATCTGGAAATCTTTAATGGAATCAAAAAATGAAAAAAGAAAAGGATACACTGCTAGAGAAGAGTACAAATGAGTATCACAAACCCAAGAAGAGCAAGCCCAGAAATGTTAACCACCAAATAAGTTACAAGTAGCAAGGATTAAGGAGCTATGAAGCGTGTTTCTAGAAATCAGTTAGAATTAAAAGAAAGAGAAAATAACTTAGTGGAAATTGAAAGAAAGGAAGGGAAAGAAATGGAAGGGGAAAGAAAGGAAAGAAATAGAAGGGAAGGGTGGGGGGAAAGAGAAGCAAAGAGAGAAGAGGAGAGGAGTTTATACAATATGGAGGAGATTCACAAGAGTGAAGAAGGTGAAACAGTACTTGTAAAAACAAGCAAACAAACAGGACACCAAGAACCGTAAACTTAATTTTGTTATATTGGAACTAATTTTTAGCCATTAATCTCTAAGCTCATGGAAGATAAACATGGCTTTGTCCAGACAAAATAATCTCACACCAATCTATTTTCTTTCTTTGATAGAGTAATTGGCATAAACTGGAAGAGATAATGGTGATTCGTCTTGACATTTGTAAGGATTTTTATGCTGCCATCTTTGACACTCTCCTAAGAAAACCAGGGGAATACGAACTAGATTAAAAAATTACATGGTGGATGAACAACTAGTTGAAAACAATACTCAAAGAGAATATATCAATAGCAGTCTGTAAAAACGGTAGTAAAATTGAACCATATATAATATTTCTTTATGACCTGGATTAAGGATTGGAAATCACATTTACAGAAAGAGTGAATGTCAAAAGTGAGAGAGAAGATTACAGACACTTTGAAGAATAAAATAAAATAAAGCATGATAATCTGCAATTAATGAGATTAAGCTCCAGGGAAACAAGTAGAAAGTGATACATACAGAAAGGAGAAATCAAATACATAAATACAAAGTGGACAATAACTGAAAAGATGGCACTAAACATCTTCAGCACTACAGACCAAATGTGAGGCAGTAACATGATGTTATTTCAAAATGAGTAAATCTCAATCTGGGATGTAGAAAAAGGATTGCTGGATGGGAGATTTGGGAAGTAATTATTCTGGTCTATTCCCCACTGGTGGAATATTTTATCCAGTTTTGGGCACCAAGCTTTAAGAAAAACTGAGCTTGGATGGAGTCCAGGAATGAGTGACAAGAGTGATTAGAGGTTTAGAAAGCATGGAGTATGAAGAAAGGTTGAAAGAATTTGGTTTGTTTAGTCTAGGAGAAAACAGACAGAGAGAGACATAGTGACAGCCTCTCAATATGTAAAAGTTATAAAGAAGGTTGCAGTCACTTGTTTTTCATGTCCATTATAGGTAGGGTCAGAAACAGTGAAACTATTTTCAGTGAAGATTTGAGTTACATATTAGGCATTATTCTTACATGTTGAGGAAATTATTAAAAATTATTCTTAATATTTTGTGCTTCTGTATTACCTAGAAGCATGAATGAGTATGCCCTCACACTGATAGGCACACTGCATGTAGAAGGAAACAAACCCTATTTTGAAAAGCTTGTATTATAAAGACAGATGTGAGCAAAATAGTAGAAACTGCTATCTCTATTACTCACAATTTTAAAAAACTTACCCTGTTTTTTTTCCTCCTATTTTAGAATGTCCAAGCACAACTTTTTTTCAGCACAGTTTTACGATAATTGTTCCATGACTCTAATAATCATAATCATCTGTCAGTAAACCTCTTTTCTACCTACTGTCTTCTCTTTAGGATAGAGAACAGAGTTCAGTTGAGGGTGCACTCCTTGCTTACATAATCACCTGATGTAACTAGTTGGGCTAATTATCTATCCCATTCTTTATTCAATCTTAGATTTTATTTCTTTCTTGGACCATTTTGACACTGAATTGACTTTTCTTTAGCTGCCCATCCGCATAGACTTTCATGGTGCTCTAAACTTCCTATCTTTGTATGTGCTGGCTATTCTAAATGATGTTGTGTCAGCTGAACATTTTGTCACATTGTTGTTCATCCTTTCCGCCCATCATTCATATATATTAAGAAACAGACCTATTTTACCATCTTTATGCACTCTAATCCTAATCTACTGTCAGTGTAAAGCTAACCCACTAATTTCCACTGCATTTTATGTTTCACACAGAAAATATTTATAAAGTAACTCCATAGTCACTCCTTTTGCCTTGACACTTATATTGAAGGGTGCCCAAAAAAAGTGGCTCTGTATCTGAATTGGTCATGGTTGGATCTCTTTTTAGTCAATGGTAAAACACAAACCATGGACCCCATTTTTGGTATCTATTTTAGATGAGATTGGCTGTCTGTTTTTCTCCATTAATTCTAAAGGTAGTCTGATTGACTCAGTTATAGAGTTGAGCTGTGTTGACCAGGTGAATGCTCCTAAAAACATATGGGGATTTTGGAAGGACCGTACTGTTTCAACATGATGGAGAGGTATGTTTTGGAAACTATTAGCTGCTAACTCTAGAAGCTGAAATGATGACATGTAATAACAACTTCAGCCTATGCACATGATTCAGTTTCACAGTCAATCAAATAAGAATTATAAAATTATTTCCGGTGGAATATACAAGAAGGACTAAAGTGACATTGCCTCTAAACATGTGACACAGCGGTGACTTCCTAAGTATATGGCACACAGGGAGGATGAACCCTCAAAAACACAGACATCAAGACCAGAGTGTATTTACGGACCATTTGCTCTGTGTAGACTCTGAGATGCTGTTCAGAGAGCTCTGCAGACAGACTGAATCTGCCATCCTCTGCAAGGCGCAGCTTGAATAGCAGAAGAATATTGTGAGATTTTCAACAGACACGCTGCATTTAGAAAGACCTAATGACCATTTCTTAAGTCTAGAAAGCTTATTCTCAATCTGAAGGGCGTGGATGCTGCTCTCAGTTAGCAGGATTGCTTGCTGAGAGGGGAAAGCAGAAGTGGCCCCTGGGCACTGGATTCTTTACAGACTACACACAAAACCCCTTCCACAACAAAAACACCAAGGAAATGATTCTGTAACTGAAGCCCAACAAAAGAGAAAGATCATTTCATTTTCAAAAAATCCAGGAGGACTATCATGATGTCTGGGCGCATTTGCGGTTAGATCACAAGAGCCAGAATGAAGCATGTGCTACAGCTGGCTGAGGCAGGCAAAAGCTTGCCAGAATCTCCTTGACTTTCCCAGACCATCCAGATTCAGCTTCTCCATGTATGCCTGCATGAAAAGGTCAAGAAAAGAGAGGATATTCAGTAGATCAGTGATGTATGTGATAATCGGCAGAAGCAGTTGTTCAGTACCATCATGATCAGCTATGCCCCTGGATTCCCTGACCACTTCCAGCCCTGAGTAATATCACTAATGAAAAGAAACGGACAAGTCTGCTTGGTCATTCCCTAAAAAGTGCTAATGACAGTAATCAAGCTGAAGTCCTGATTCACCCAGAGTAAAAATGCTTCCTGTACAGGAGTAAGCTTTATCTGTGTCATTCCCTTGAGAGGAGTAATGCTCATGGCTGAGATAAGTTCATCTGGATAACACAGATTTTTGCAGTCACTAAACCGATAGCACTGTTTATAGAACTATAGCCTACTTCACAGTTTTATGCTTAGCATTAAAACCCCAGGATTTTCTCTGCAGAATTATGATTGAATGCAGAATCATTTCCTTGATGTTCAATCAAAAAACTTTAAGAAATGAAAGCAGCTACCTTATGTTCATCACTGTGATCTTTTAAAACATGCACCAGGTATGAGCTGATAAAAATACTCTTTTCTGAATCTTCAGGGAGCCTGAAATTATATCTGCAAACAGGTGTAACCAAATTGGTTCATTCAGTTGGAATGTCCATTGTGAAGCTTAACGATCATAGAAGTATCATAATTGTTAACTATTTAAGTGTTCATGAAGTGGTAGGATATTTCTGAAGGTATGTTTAATAACCTTAGATCTATAGCATTTTTGTATGTTTTCGTGTGTTCATTAAAACTCTCCAAAACCCTATTTTCATCTTTCCCTACGCACTGCAACTTTCTCTGCCCAATGCAACTTCTACCATGCAGCTTTGCATACATCTCTGAAATTCCATAGCACATTGAAAAAATCTGGTTACAGACAGATAAAAGAGATGTCCCAACAGCAAATTAAATAAACACTGTTTATTTAACAGTGTAATTAAAACATGCATTTATATTTTCCAAAGTTTCTGTGTTTCCCTTAATCAACCAAACTGTGATCATCATAACTGTGTTGACCAAATACCACAGTCTGAAGCAGGTGGGACCAAAGAAACCCAGGGGGAGGAGCGATTCAATGTCTGGTCTAATTGGTAATGCTGCCTAACTTAGTAGAACTACACAAAAATATCCATCATTGTATATTTCTGTGGTTGCTTAACGGTCACAACTGGAAGCCAGAATTCGTGTTTGGATTTATCTGCATTAGATGTTACCATGGCCTTCATAGGACAGGATTTCATAGTAAACTGTGGTTTGCGGTTGAGCAAAGATATTTGAACTAGCCTGGGTACCAGAAGCAATGCAGCTATGATAGTGCATAGGCTCACAGCATGATAGAGGGTAGTTTATCCTTCCTGTTTAAACCTAGCTCAGTTATCTCTATAAAGCAATGCCCTCTGCAGTGTAACATACCCTTTAAACTGTTCTAATTTCTGGACAAATATATATATATATATATATACTATTAGCATGGTCAAATAGGAAGAGATTCCTTAAGTCTCAAATTCCAGGGTTTAATTGAACTACCAGACTGTTATGTGCTGTTTTGGGATCCTGGATCCAATGACGCTCTGGGAATCCGTTCCCCAGTCATTGGTCCAGCCTTTTGCTTTGTGCCCAGACACCTTTCCTATCCAGCCACACAAGCTTCCCAGGCCAGGCTGGACTTTCTTGTGCAGCATCCTGCCATCAGGCTCTCAGGGCTTTGTACTAGGGATCTGGATACTGGAAAAGTGATTTTTACATGTTCTTAGTGTAAAAACAGGTCATAAAACTGGTCTAGAAAAAAAAAAGGAGCTATGTGTATTCTAGAGGTTCTTTTTCCCTCTCTGTTGACATGTTGACAAGCATTTTATAGGCTTATATTACCACATGGCTGTGGACTAGAACTGATAAGAACTTTTTGTACTTAATTTCGTAGTCACTGAACAAAGCCTTTGTTTGCAGGAGGACAATTGCTTAAAAACCTAATTCCTGCGACTTTGATTCATTCATTGGGTAAACTATTTTCCTATAAAAATAATTGTATGACTATAAAGTAGAATGTCCTCTGCAGAAAATGTTTCTACTTCCAAGTTTGTCCTTTACAATTCATATGAAACAAGCTGTGTGACAGTCACACTATATACAATAAAATAAAAAGGATTAGTGTGCAAAGTTCCTTTACTGGTTCTGGTTGGAGATCAGGGAAAATCATCAACAAATTACTGTAGGTGAAAATGTGTTAGAAACTGTAACACATTTATTAAAGGGTACCTTGACACAGACTCTCTATTATTATGTTTGTGTTTTAAAATTACTTCATATTCCCCTTCTGTTACCATGAGGTTCTGCGAAAAACAGGAAATTTGTGAAACCAAATATTAAACCAATATGCTGGAAAATGGAGGGAGATTTACCTATATTCCATGAGAAAGCATGAATTTCCTCAAAGTTTTTTTTTTTAGTTACACGAATAAAGTTTTTATGGCATCCTTCAGGAACGCACCATTGAATAACACGTTAGTAATGGCGTTTGGGGTAAGCATTGATCCAAAATAGTTTTGAGTCTATTAAATCCCCTGAGGTATCTATCAGTCAGCCTTAGTACTTGTTGGGAAATACTATGAAAAGGGGTAGTTTCAGGAGGATTTCCATGTCTGAATATTTTCACCATGAGAGTGAGTTAACACACTAGAACTCCCAAGCAATACATGCACACAAATGCTTTGTGAATGGTTTCTTTTTCTTTAGGCTTCAAAAGGAACATGCCAAAGTTCTCACCTCATTCCTGCTGAGCTGAAAAACAATTAATAAGCACAGGAGAGAGAACTAATTTTTTCAAAAAAGAGGCATGTTTTAACACTATATATTTTATAAATATACACAGAGATGGTAATGAGAGATAAGAGAAAGATTCTTTTCACCATAGATGAACCTATTTTTGACTTATGCTGCTTGTCTGAGAAGTCCTGCCCAATCCTGTCAGTCTCTTTGCTGTGTTCACACACAGGAGAAATCACAGCAAACATGATGCCAAAGCAGATGGTGGTGGTTCCTTTCCTCATCACACCATAAAACCATTGCATTTATCTACATAAAAATGTTAAGAGTTACTTTCAGACTCCCGAAGAAACAGTACGTCCATTTTGCAATACCAGAACATTTTCTGACTTCATCAAACTGGTAAACTTCAGGCCAGGGTAGAAACAGAATTAATCAGGCTTTAAAAAACATACGGTAGTGAACTGAAGAGATCTCCTAAGACATCTGGAGGACGAACAGCTGGCAAGATAGTGAAGGAAAAGGTCCTGCAAGATCCATCTTCAGTAAAGCCTTTTTATTTCAGACACCAATAACAAACAGTTTCAATTTGTGTCACTAGAATACTTGAGAACACTTCTGCTTTTTCTGAGGGTTATTAGGTCTCTTGTTTGGCATACTAATCTGTAAAACAACTTTACGATCATGCTATAATCTATTACAAAAAATAGTGCAGTTAATTCGTGGGCACATAACTTCCATATTTTCAGTTTTTGGTGCTGCACAACTCTCCTGTTGACCAGAATGTTCATGGAATAGGGGTTTGTTAGCTGGTTTTGGGGCCTACTGCTGCCCTCCAGCCAGCAGCTCCTCTTGCCTGTGTGCAGTTAGGGAGAAACAACATCCTGGGGTATGTGCTTGCCACGCACATCAGCGTGTTTGAGATTCCAGCATGTTGCAAAGAAGTATTCTCTGATGGCTAATTGATGAGCAGTCTGCTAGAATGGTCTAATGATCTTTCTAGCCTCCAGCATTTTTAAAGGGTCCCTAAATTTAGCTTTGTCTTTTTCCCATCATGGCTTACAAATGACTTGCAATAGATTAAGTAACAGAGCATGATAGTTCTACCTTCTGTTGGAAGTTCCATGCCAAATTTGATCCACTGCAAAGCTCAGAAATTTTGATGGTGTATTCTGTGCCTTTGCAGGAGAGAGGGGCAAAAATGCCTCCTTTAAAGCTTCTGCAGGGTGATTGATAGCTTGATTAAACCAGGCTGACTCCATTTGGTTACAGAACTGAATTTTTGTTACTGTGAAAAAAAATCCTGTTACAGTGCTTTGCAGTTAAAAAAAATCACATGGATGTAGACAGAAATATCTGCCTCCATGGAGACAGAGCAATGTTCTGAGAGGACAAATGTTAGTTCTTCTCAGTTTGAGTGTTGCTTGTTACTTCCAGAAGATCTGGAGAGTAAGACAGTCCACAGAGGGCTTCGTGGTGGATAGCGAAAGTTTGCTGAACTTTAATAAAGCCACATGCTAGATCTGTGCTTGCAAAAGGCCTTCAGAATTTGTAGCAGTGTGTGATTCAAGGGAGCACAGATAGGGAACTGATTAATCAAAAGCCATAGTTCTACAAACAATAAATAGTACTTTATTTGAGATTTGAAGTTTAGTGAACATACAATGTAGATGGAAGATCCCTGAGTGAATTAGAAAAAAACTTTTACTAAATTTCTACAGCCAGTTCATCTTTGTAATTTATCACCCTTTTAGGTATAAGCGCAGAATTGGAGGATGCCTTTATGTTTTCCTCAGAGGCTTTGTTTCACTGTCACAGAATGTCCATTTATTTTTCCTATTTATTTTATTCAAACCAAGTTTCATTTGAAAAAGGTTTTTATAAGCAATATTGCTTTTAACTTGGGAGAAAAAAAATCTTACAAACCGTACTTCATTGAAGATTGTACATAAAGTATGTATTTATTATTATGTAAGTGAAATGTATGAATTTTCAATACTTTAGCAATGCTGAGCTGATGAGAATAATGTAAATAAGCTGCCAATTGTTTTTGTATTGTGCCAGTTTATAAGGACACTGCCCTAAACACTGTGTCCTGATTTTACAAAGGTTATCTGTTTTAATAAGATGTAGTAATCCTACTGTACTGGAAGCTCTGTCCCTTTCTTGAGTTGAGCTCTGCTATCCCACAAATTGGATGGAAATCTCATTAGGGGAGTTATAATGAGCTGGCAATGAAACCCCTTCAAGCCTTCATGCTTACAGCCATTTGCCTGTTTCTCTTACTCTTCATCATGAGCCTGAAATTGCCCATTGGGATTTCAGGGAAGAGCAAGTCTGACTGAAACAGTGATATTGATGGAGGCACCAGGCAGAAATCTGGCAAACCCAAGGGGCTGTAGGTGTTATTCACTGGGGGGCTGCATGCCTGGTCATGTAGGAAAGGGAAGAAAAGGGAACCAAAAGGAAGGGAATGGAAAGAAAGGGAACAGAGTGAGAAGAGCAGAGGAGAGGAGAGGAAAGGAGAGGAGAGGAAAAATGGAAAGCAACAAGTACTATGATAAGAAACACAATCCCATTATTAAGTCAAACACTATCTTGATGATAACTATTAAAGCACCTAAGGTGCTCTATTAAATTAAATTAATTAAATTATTAATTAAAATGAGCTAAATTAGAAATAGTTATTCAGATGACTTCTGTTGTCACTGAAGAGACAGTGATTCATCACATCTCTACAATGAATGTTTCACTTCATTGTCTACGGGGGGTGTCTAGGTGACAAGAAGGAGTTTTGAGAAAGATAGAACATCAAAAATAGAACATTGAAATCAGATGTCTGAGCCTGTTACTGCCTGCCCAGCCTTCTGCCCAAACCCCTGAAAAATATTTCTGTCCTTAAGGAAGAAACACCTCATCTACACGTGAATAAGTACCTGAATCACATATAGTCAGTCCTGTATCACACATAGCGGATCAGGTGCTGATTCATGCATGGATCAGGTGTTCCTGCCTTGGGGTTGGGGGTACCTATCACAGATGCAAAGTGGGCTTTGCTCCTGCTGTCCACTTTTAAATCACTCTTTCTTTGGTGGAGTCCTCAAGGTAGACATCAATTTTCACACAGCTGAAGTCAGCTGCCATAAATCTCATGCCTAGAGATATAAAGTGCTAACTATAAAGTATTATTTATCTTGTGAGAAATTTGTTAGATGGGAAGAGAATTAATGCCCAAGAATATAGAAATAAATATGTTCTGCGCTACAGATCTTGGAGACACATTGTAACTCACTAAATTTTAAAAGTGAGTAAAAAATCAAAGAAAAAAAAAGGACAATTTGAAGTCTATGATGCTGTATTTTAAAATGTGCTTTTTCTTCTGATTTAGTTTTAACATTTTATTATTATATTATTATATTAATATTTCATAGACTTTGTTCTGTGCAAATGATGAAGTCTTAATAAAAATATATTTTGTTGCAACACTTCACTTTGAAATCTTTCCTAAATGGAAAAAAATGATAGAAAGTTTGGGAGCCAATTGTAAGTCATAATAGGTCATACATATCTGTGAGTATAAATTAAGTGCTTTCTTTTGTGCAAGTTGTGGTAGTCATAAAATAATGAGCATTGTATTCGTATTGGTTCTCCATAGTTTGACACAATCAACAAGTCTTCTATAGTACTGTATTGCTTTACTGGGTCATATATCACAAAAATGTAGACTGTTGGCTGAACTATTTTCACCGTTGCCTGAAAGCAATGTATATGTGCATCAGTAGATGTGTGTATAGCTTTAACTCTCTTTAGCAGCTTTAACTAAACAATATTTAGGAAAACACGGAGGATCATGACCAACTGTATCATTTTGTTTCTAGATGAAATAATTTCTTCTCAAGTTGTGTAAGAGACAGGACCATCTGATAATGATGCTGGAGAAGAGGAATGAGAACAGTAGCCACAATTGATCAAATACTGTGTACTGCTGAGATGATACATCACTGCTTAACAGAATATACTCTGGCAATTGCATACTTACTAAGTGCATTGGCATTGAAACGGCTATGGAAGGCACATACTGAAGGACCTGACCTCTGTGATACAAAACGGGGAAAAGCAGGAGTGGGGGACAGAGACTACATTTAATTTATTGTGCACACTAATATTTCTGCATCTCATTTCTCTGAGCCAGCCTCTATTTTTTTTCATGCAAATCCAAACTAACTCTGTTGAAGCTGGTGATGTTTTTGTAGTCCACCGTCCAAAAGATTGCATCGGATTCTCTTTGAATGCTCTCTATTGGTTGCTTGCTAGAAATGCACCACATACAGAAATAGAAATGCACAAATGCCCAATGGGCAACTGAGTTTTACCACTGTGACAGCAACATAACACAGCCAGTATTAGTCAGCACCAGTCAGTTCCAAGGGGAAGTCAGAAGGGAATAGCTCAATAATGGGGCTATCAGCTGTTGTCCATTTAGTCTTTCCCCTCTCCACCCACCTCTCCCTCACACTATTTTTATTTTTGTAGCTGGATTTTTTTCCTCTGAACTATGCTCCAAAGTCAGAAATATTTTTTGAGTAACTAGTACACAGACTAACTGATCCCATCTTGTCTTGATTTGCTCCATCCTTCTCTGCATATCTTCCACTAATGACAACTACGCTTGCACTATGTGAAGTTAGCTTTGACTTTCCATGACTTTCTCAGCACACAGACAGTGGGTCAGGTACTTAGATAACTCCACACAGCAGTAGATTTTCCCAAGAGAGAGCAGATGGCAATTTTAGCAAATTTTAACATTTTATGAAGTCAATTCTGGGTGAAAGAAGATGTCACCTTTGAACAATGCACTATAGATCTCTCAGTCATCATCTGATATTCTCCTACTTTGGTTTCATATGGGTGTTTTATCCTTCTGATATTCTCTTGTTTATCCTATAATTTCTTGGAATAATTAACTTGCCAAAGTTTTTGTTTTTATTACTTTTTTATACTACATTCTAAAGGATAGTTGTCATTGTTTATAAATTGGCACTGTTTAACCTCCAGAGGGAAAAAAAAAAAAAAAAAAAAAACACAGATCTTTAGGGCCAGGGTGTGGACAAAATTTGAAAGATGACAGCAAAAGAAACAGATTGCCAGGGACTCTAGCTAAGGGTGGAAATGTATGGGTCATTGAGAGGTTGTGTAGGGGTCTTAGGCTGAGTCTCAGAAAGAGTTGTAAAAATCAGTACTCCGATAATCTTCCTCTGTCGTATCCTTTTCAATTGTCTCCTGACATTTGAAGTGCTTGTGCTGAATTGCACTTCCTTTTCTGTCTTACGTTAAGCCTACGGGCAGGCAGTGTTGATGATGGTGAAGCTTTGTGCTCTTGATCTTTAAGTCTCGGGAATCTGTTTTTCTGGGTTTTATTGATCTATCTAGATACACGATTTCAAAGCTTCTTCCCTTTCCTTTCTGCCTGTCACTAGACCGTGCTTTTGATTTCATTGTTTGTGGTGTCTAGGAAAGAAATATTGGCCACGCAGGTCAGAGAGAAGGGCATTATGCTTAAGAACCTTTCACATGTGTTATTCCTCCTTCCTTTATGTGTGAAGACATAGTGTACAACTGCAGTCAATGCTGCAGTGGATAATTTTAGTGGAGATGCCTTACCCAGAAGAGTCTTTACTGACATTTTAATGTCTCTTTGCCCAATTCCTGTACCAGGTCCTCCTGCTTGTAAAACTGACCTTCTTTCCATGACTGGATTTCTTTCCTGCTTTATTTACGTTTACTCCCTTACCCTCTAACTTTAAAGCTCATCTGAGAAATAACTCTGAACGCAAGACTTTGAAACATCTTCCAGCTTTCCTCGTGTGTGCATTTAGCATTTCAGCATCTGTTTTTGGATGTAATACTCTATATAATAAATCACTTTTTGGTTATTCTTCCGTTTGCCTCAGTTGTATTAAACTCAATCCCTGTAATGTATAGTCAGGATAGTACATGGAATTACTTGCCTTGAAAAGGCTGTTTCTGCTAATGTGGCCTTTCAGGAGTCAGTTTTCTCTAAGGGATAACAGATCAGCGGCCTCCTGTCCTGTTAAATGTAAATCATTCTTTGCAGCTTGTCTGAACTTCATGATTTGGAAAGGCTTTAATGCTCTTCATGAAGTTAGGATAACTTTACCTGACTTAATGATCATTTGAGATTATTTATAGTTAGGGTGACTATTAGTAATATTTTGCAAGATTAATCGAATTTCTACTTCAAATTTCCTTCGAAGAATGAATAATGGCAAGAAGTAAATTATGAAAATCAGGGTGATGACAGGCACTCTTGGAAATTTCCTTAGTGGATATGAACACAGTGTAAGTTGCAACCGTAGAGAGTGAGTCCTGTCTTTAAGATAGTTCTATTTAAAAATGTAAGAATTATGCTATTTCAGTGCTGTACATTCTTATTGCTTTCTGCATTCATGTATGAAGGACAAAATCAAAGACTTCGTAGTCTTTGCATATTGTCTTGAGAATTTCTGGATTTGGCAGTCTTCACAACCGATGTGTCAATTAGACCTTCGTCCTCAGAACTGCTGTTATTCCTTCTGCATCCTCTGCATTCCCGTGTGCAATGTGCATAGCTAACCCCGCTGTACTAGACTTGCTCTGATATGATCGATGTTAGCAGTTCGCTCATGGTTCAGAGAAGTGATTGATCCAGACCTGAGAACTACCTGACGACCCCTGCCTTTGTTTTCCATAATTAGCACCATTCTGACATGCATCTTAATGATTACTCACGAGAAAACTGCCTGGACATATTGTGCAAAGATACAAACTACTTGAAGCCAAAAACTATGGATGCCATCTGGACCTGCCATTTTTTTTCTTAAGGGATATCTTGACCATTTCTGCTGTAAATTTTAGTTTTGCTTGTTTTAGCATCTTTAATCCACCTGGTATTTCTTTTCTGCTTAATAAGGTTGCTCCAGATTTTGTTGCAGAAACTTCAGAACTCTGGAAAGTTTCCTGAGGTTCCTTCTAGTAACGCCTTTTGTTTGGAGTTCAATGGCTTTACTGACTGCATGTCCCTTTTGTGATATCATATTTTTTCATATCTTTTAGTCTGTAGATGAGGAGGGCATAGTTCGCTAGCTCAATGTTGAATAAATGATAAATATTAATAATAACCTGTGTGTAATAAATTAGGACAAAGATAAAAGAGAATACTTTTCCTGGGCTGGCAACTAGAAAAGTTTTGAGCTACTGCAGATTTTTGGAAGAGCCTGAATGATGAAGAACTACTGGGATCCCAAGACTGTGATTGACCTTGCTCACTGCAAAGTAGGATTTGTTCTTTAGTGGTTTTCCTCTTCTTCCAAATAGTATCCTCATCTTAACTGAATTGATTTAGCATTGATTTAGCATTGAGCAATATCTCTTTCTTTCTTTCTTTCTTTTTGCTCTTTCTTTCTTTTCTTTCTTTTCTTTCTCTTTCTTTCTTTCTTTCTTTCTTTCTTTCTTTCTTTCTTTCTTTCTTTCTTTCTTTCTTTCTTTCTTTCTTTCTTTCTTTTCTTTTCTTTTCTTTCTTTTCTTTTCTTTTCTTTTCTTTTCTTTTCTTTTCTTTTCTTTTCTTTTCTTTTCTTTTCTTTTCTTTTCTTTTCTTTTCTTTTCTTTTCTTTTCTTTTCTTTTCTTTTCTTTTCTTTTCTTTTCTTTTCTTTTCTTTTCTTTTCTTTTCTTTCTTTTTTTTCTTTTCTTTCTTTCTTTTCCTTCCTTCCCTCCTTCCTTCCTTCCTTCCTTCCTTCCTTCCTTCCTTCCTTCCTTCCTTCCTTCCTTCCTTCCTTCCTTCCTTCCTTCCTTCCTTCCTTCCTTCCTTCCTTCCTTCCTTCCTTCCTTCCTTCCTTCCTTCCTTCCTTCCTTCCTTCCTTCCTTCCTTCCTTCTTTTTTAGTGGGCAGGGCAATCTCTTTCAGATATTTTGCTAGAAAAATACTATGCTCTAAACTGTTTTAGTTGACAAAGATACACGAAGTTGGGTATAACCCACAGGCTGAAAATTCATTCACCCCACCAGTACGCTGAGGCTCATGCCCAAATGCAGCTCAGCTTGCAGTTTTGCTCTGTGAAAATGTGGCTTTGAAGAGAATCCCATGATCGTGCCTTGGGTGGCACCACAGAGTGGTCTCAGAGCAAGGCGATGGGATTTCTTTTGGAAGAAGTTAACCAGGACACTCTTCAGTGTTACCCCTAGTATGTGGCAATGAGTAGGCTCTCCCTGGGAAAGGCTACAGCTGATACAGATCAGCATCTGAAAAAATGTTTGCTATACAGTTCCATTCCTGTATATTAAGACAATGCTATCCTTGATGATGACTTTCATTAATGATAAGGAGCATGGGGACTAATTGAGTAAAAGATAAGAAACATTTTCTCTGGTGTTTCATAATTTCTGTCTATACTTGCAGTGTTAGGTATATCTGGCCTTTGGAAGAAATGGTATAAAATATCTTCCATGCCTCTCTAAACCAACCGTCCCCACGGCATGTGGATCACAGTCACAATGTGCAACACTTCGCCCACTTCCCAGGCTTTAAGCATCTCTCTGAAATATACCCCCAAATATATCTTTATTATTTTGACTAAAGTGCAAGCTCTGTCATGGCCTATTGCATGGTGTTTATAGCCAAATGTGGAGGATCTGTGATGCATGTTGCAGGCTGTAGGAAGACAGAAAGCAGGGGTAGGTAAGGGCATAATTGCTATGGATGTGGATTGTGGAGCAGTCTCCTTTTGTTCTGGACCCATCTACACTCAAACCACGTGTGAGTTTCCTTTCAGAAGGGAAATAATTAGAAGAAAAGTGCTTAGGAGCAAATTAGTGTGCATGTAGTAGGGACGATTGGTGGAGCAGAACCTGAGAGAGAAGTAGCTGGGATGCTACCTTCCAGCAGATGCACCTTCTGCTGAGCAAGGTGCTGCTCCCCACAAGGACAGCGTATAGTTTCTAACAAGTTGCCAGAATGTTTCTAGCTATGTAAGTAGTGTCAGTCTATTTCCGTAGACTCAGCCACAGAAATTTTATATACTACGTATATGGGGTTCTCTCTTCATAAAGCTAATTGCTTATCCCTGAGGGAATTACAAAGAGGTAGCCTTATCAGGCCTTTCAAGTCTGGTTCGTTTTCCTCCCTGTCAAACAAAAGAGTAAAAAATCAGCATTTTTTTTTCCCTTCAAGGTTAACCTTAGTTTATATGTAGGCAAAGACAGCCAGGTTATTCAGAGTCCTATTGCTACCTTGCAGAATGCTCTGGAATACCTCAGCTGGTCAGGATTTAAATGGGAATTACAGTTACAGGGAAGGAAAGTGTCTTCAAAATTATGTGAGACATAGTTCCTGCCAGAACCAGCTTTTATTTAAGACTTTTACTGATGGTATTAGGGTTCAAACTCAATGAAGTGACTCTGAACTTCCCATTAAACCCAAGCCCTGGATCTTCATCTCTTTCTGTTAATTAGTCTTAGTCTCTGAGGAATTACGATGTCTTGTGATGCAAGCACAGCTGGGAAAGGTCTAAGTTTGTCAGTTAGTATCGCTATCTCCTGCTTGCAGTGTTTTATCAGCCTTCCAACATGCTAATCTCAGGGAAGGGTAGCAGCCTTCTTCAGGATGCTGTGGAATTCGTGCCCCTTGCTAGTCTCTTGTTATTTGGTAACTTTAAAAGTGTCTGAATTAAAAGAACTAATCACTCATGTTTTTACAAGTGCACAGAGAAACCACACTAGTAGTATAAGTGACTTCAGCAACAAAACTTCACATTCAGGACAAGGTTGCTGTGATGCATGAAGCATTTAAGTCCTGAGCAAAGTCACAAAGCAATTCTCGGAGGATTAATCGGTTTAGTAGAAAGTATATGAAGTACAGCAGTTGACAGCTGAGTTTTTTTATTTTTGGTTGGCTTCATATGGAGTTTCTGTTTTTCTTTTTATTTAGGGAAAGGGCTTGTACATGTTTCAATTTGAAATGGATGATTTGAAACAAAATATGTGTTCTGATTATTCATGTAGTTTAATACACTTATATTTCCATCTAGAGTTATTTATTTCAATAAAAAAGGCAGATATGCTTTGGATATTTTTAATATTTAGATTACACATTATATTTCGTATATGTGCTATAAAGATTTATATTTAGCTTTAGATATATATTTGTATCTTGGAAGACCAAAGCTGAATAAATTGCTCAATAGGCAGGACTGGTGGGGAGAACCATCAGTAGAACAATAATGGTCTTGCTGTGGTTCTTTGAGTTGTAAGCTAACCCCATTCCTAGATGAACTAACATAAAAATATTTCTTTCAAGGTGAGAATTTGATCAGATGATTACTTACAAGAGATCTTTATTAATATTAATTACTGTACATATATGGTCTCAGGTTAACTGTTATTTGATTGCATAGATTGAGGAAATTTCAGGCTTTGATATGAAGAAAATCATCCCCAAAGGCAGTTATAACATCGGAAGTAAAGGGAAAGGGACATTGAAAGCAGAAACTACCATTTATTGATCAGTATCAAAAAGAAAAGGTGTTTCCATGAGACAATTGTAAGAGGGTACACGGATATAGAGGCTTGCCTTGAATCAGCAGTCCAAGAGTATCTTAAATCCTGGTGGAAAGGAATGGAGAGGAGAGGGGGAAGAATCACTGGATCTCTTTGTTTAATATAATAAGACAGTAAAGCAATAATATTTGCACCTCTAGGTGGATATTTTTACTGGGATTTGCAGACCAGCATAAAATAAGGGACAACAAACTATAGAATTATAGGAAAAAAAAAATGGACTGCGCCCTGTGTTAAAATGAAAGGCCTCTGCTTTGGGCACCGAATGAGGTCCTGGCAAAACCAGCATACTATGATAGAGCAAAAGACTATATCAAGCTGCGTAAGAGCAAAAGTCAGAGATGCAGCAGCGAAATTGTTGTCTGGTTATATGACTAATTCAGAAGTTTCTCTTGGCCTTGGGTTTAGACATGTCTTTTTATCTCTCATTTTACCACTCCCCTAAGATCCAATATGTTCTCTGGTGACACAAGTTACCGAGGATGACAGAATTGCACCATTTATATCAGTCGTAAGTTTACCACATCATAGAATTTCACATAATTTGATTTTATTCTTGAAGTTGATTTCTCTATATGATATATATTGCTCTTTGAGCTTGTATTTAATTTTTTCATTTCTGAAGCATAAAATCCATGAAAACTTTGCCCAATAATGCCAACTTTTCTTACTTTTCCGAGGTAATATGTATGTAATAATCTTTCCAAATTACCTAAATCTGACTGTAGTGAATGTAGAAAACTGCTTAAAAAGAGCAGGATACAAGAACTGTTCATTGGCCATGAGTACCAAGTGCTTACAGAGGCATTAAAGTATGGTATTTCTAGACAAAACAGCTAATATTTCCTGTGTCTTCTTGCAGTTCATCTTCCTGCTTTAACACATTACATGTTATAATGCAATCTATGAGATAGAAACAATAGCAGGAGTCCTAATTAAATTAAAAGTAATTACCCGTTGTGTAGATACGGCTTTCAATTGAGCAGCTGCAAGTTGATATTTTGTCATCCTCAGTTTATCTATATGCACATGCGTGATTCTTTGTATCAGTTATTAATGATGTTTCCTCAGTAGTCATGAAGTGTTGTGGAAAACAGGAGAAGAGGAAAAGGATGAATGAAAAAAGTGTTATTGGAAATGCAGACGGTGAATGAGTACATTTACTGCTGTAAGTCTTCAGCTGGGATGCTGGTTCCTTTCTCACTTATTTACTCTTGGATCTCAGAGCAGTCTGAAAGAAATATTTTTACTCATTCTTTTTTCTAGATAGCAGCAAATTTTAAAAACAAAAAAAATCTGACAGATTGAGTGCAAGGAGCTAATTCTCTTACTCAGTTAAGGTCCTTAACTTAACTAATTCTTCCCCAGAAATGTTAAAATAGCCTGCACTGGAATGTAAATGAACTTATTTGTTTAATATATGGATATAATCAACCTGTTTTTAAAGATCTTTTGTAGTGTACCAGGGAACACAGAGGAGAGAAGGAAGAAAAAGACCCAAAAAACTCTTTTTTCTTTTTTTTTAAACAGTGCAGGATTTTCCATTTTTAGAGAGAAGTTTCTGGCTTCCAAGCAGAATTTTGCTTGAGAACAAAGGGAAAGTTCGTTACAGAAAGACATTGCACTAGAATATTATTTAGACAAACTAAATGTTAGACTGTGTAGAGTCTTATTCTGCCGTGTGGTTCTCTTATAACAGTCGGACGCAACAACATTCTCCAATCAAAAATATTAGGCAGCTGCTTAAGAGTGTATGCAGGGTGATGTCCGTTTGAGTGACTGTTATCTTGCTGGCATGAGGCTGCTACCAAATAGGAGCAATTATTCTCAACGCAGTCAAATTAAATTTTCATAACTACGAGGCTGCATTTTACCTTGGGGCACTACCTGATGCCCGGTTCTTCATTCCTTATTCCTTAGTCCTCTATATTAAATCTAAACAAATCAATGTTTACTAACATTAATATTTTAACATATTCTGCTCGTTCTGCCTTCTGACATCTTGTGCCTTTATTGGGAGTGTGAAGGCTTTCTGTGGTGAACAGCAAAAGACCTTTTTTTTGTTTTCCATTCTCGTTAATTGGTTTATTTCTTTACATGCAGCAAGCACATATATATTTTTCTTTCGCTTAAAGTCACCAAAAATTCCTTTATAATAAGGAAAAAAATCATTTTGTCAAGGGTTATATTACGAAAAGACTAAAGTAGCTTTAAAAAAATCTTCTTTAATTTCTGCAAATTGTGAGGAAACAGGTTCACTTCTCTTTAAAGAGACATCAGCCACTTCTTGATCCCCAAATTTAGCAATGCAAGTCTATCTACCTTTGACCAAACCATTCCAGAGGCCGAAACTGAGAATTCACAAGCCACATGATGGAGAGCAAAGAACCTCTGCTGCTTATGGATCTGCTGCTGAGATGTGCTCAACCTGAAACTGTCCTCACAACCACAGACCATGATGTCCAACTGTTAGTTCCTTCATATTATATATCTGCCAAATATCTAATTATAGTATTTAACTGACCACCCAATACCTGGAACTGGTATTTTTCTGAATGTGATGCAAAGCAAATTAAGGGATAGGAACAAAAATCAATTAAAAAAAATACACCCTAAAATGCTATTCTATTTCCTTTCCTCTTTTTCTCACTCCCATTCTTCCCCTTTTTGTGATTTTTCTGCCCATATATCTAATCTCTGTACAATAGGTCCTTTGGCATTATTTCTCTGTCCTCAGTGAAGTTTGTGACTCCTTTCAATTTGGTATCAGCAAATGCAATTATGTGCTGGTTACTTTCACTTCCAACTCATTAATGAAAATGTTAAATAAGACTGGGCCTAAAATACCTTCCTAGAAAATCTACAGATAGTGCTTCCAATTTCTATAATGTCCCTCTCTTTCTTTGCAGAAAGACTTTTCAGAAAGTATCAGCATCACCTCTTTTCTCAGTTGGTGGGAGTTTCTGGATAGTCATCCAGATTCCTCCAGGACTAAGTGTAATCTCTCCCATCCCCTTGAGTTTCTTGCCAGTGTATAAACAAGCAAAACAGGGCCTGAAACCTGAGATCCTTGGCTTACAGTTGCCGCTGGTCTAACTGTTTATTTCCTTTGTTAAATATGAGGAGATGGGAATAGAAATAAAATTTCCTTTCTTTAAAGGCTTGTACACTAGCATAATTTTAGCTATGACTAGGACTATAAACTTGAAAATAGAGTTCATCAGTCTGTGTCCATCAGCAATGATGAAAAAAAAGGACAGATAATATGGAAGCTGATAATTACTAAACTTACATCAGCAGCCACATTTTCTCTGCCTTTTTATTATTAGAAAACATTAAATACTCATATCTAGCTCATTTATTGTGTTTTCTGGCACACACTGGATGTTTATATGCTTGCTGAGCTGGAATCCTGATGCTGAAAAAAATAAAGTGTGCTGCAATTTCTAGCTAGCTACTGGACTCTTCTCTACACTTAGCTTCGAAGATTTTTTAAAATATATTTTTCTGCACCACAGCTCAGACTTGCTAAATCCACAAATTGAAACATTCTGGGAACCCAACCATTTGGGGGCAAATCAAAGCGCTTGGAACGTTGTCCTAGGATTTTGAAGATAGCAGTTAATAGTGAAAAATGTTCAATACTTTTAAGGAAATCCCAATTATAAAGACTACACCGTTCAAAACCTTGATTCAGGAGTAGAATGAGCGCTGCATGTCTAACAGAGGAGGAAATATATGCCCATGTTGTGAAAGCAGATATTAGAATGATGAAGGAAAAGAACTGCCCTCCCACCCCCCAAGCTACTTTACATCTTTTATGCATCTATATTTATAAGTTGGTAGCAGTTACTTGTGACTCCATAGTTCAAGCCTATTTAGTAGCGCAGGTCAGGCTCTATTATGAATCTGAAGATCGTTGTAGATCATTATGCAAATTATGTATTTTATTTTTAAAGCATAGATTTTGTTTTCCAAATAGAAAGAATAAACTTTAGGGGCAGGAATGGTTTTAAATGACTCTTTTTAAAGCGTTAATGCTCATTTCTGTGTTCTATCTGACAACTGAATGGTGTGCAATGCCACGCTAAAGCCCAACTTGGTTGTCATGAAAGTTTGCAGAGGTTGTAGTTATCTGATATAAGTGTGTCTGAAAGGGATGGCTCATCCAAGCCTCAGAGCTCATCAGGTTAGTTCTCAGCTTATCTCTTAACAGGAGCCAGTTCTCTTCTTACCACTAGTGCCAGCCCAGTGGTGATGATGGAAATGAGTAGCCAAGGATGGATGGAAGGACGTCTGTGGTGATGTGAGTCTACATGAGGCTAAAATGGCTATGAAGCCACAGCTAGAGACAGGCAAAGCAGATGGAAATAGTTCTCTAAGACTGTTGTTCCATATGTTCCCAATCCCAAAACTAGCCTGAAGGCCATATACTTTCATGGAGAGTACTGCCAATACCCAGGGAATGGCCAAGGTCAGTGCAAGCATTGGGTCAAGCTCATCAGAAAGCCTGAGGAACTGGGAAAGCATAGGATGGTAAATACCTCTGGATATTGCAATCCAGAGCTCTCCCTGTCATTATCACTCATATATTAAAAGCTTTCTAGAGAAATTTCCTCAGAATATTTTTAATATATTATAACATGTCGTAAGTAACCATTAGAAATGATAATTTATAGTGCAGTCAGTCCAAAAGAATCCAGGTTTAGAGAGGAGATTATCCTGATATCAAGCATCGGGAACATTGCATCACAGGTGCTGATGCACATAGTAGTAATGATGATACGTATGTATGAGATGTTCATACTAAATCAGGTCAGCAGAATCCTTAGCTTATGGAACTTAAGGCCATTATGGATAGATGAAGAGCATGCCCTTATATTAACTGAATATATGTTATAAAGACAAAGAAAATAGTTCCAGCTATCTGTCTTCTCAATATTTATATTTTCATGATAAAGTTTTGTGGGTTTTGTCCAAGACCTCTATTCAAGGCATGTCACCTCAGCCATGTTTAGCTAGTTTGAAACAAGGACTCATATTCACTTATCTAATCTTAGGTGCCTGACTGGTGCCTAAAGTAGGGACAGAGATGCCCTCAATGCTCTGTAAAGTCAGTGGACAGAGGGGGATATTTCCGGAGGATGATTGAGGACTTTAGTGCCCAGATCTGTGCAGTGACTGCAAAAAGAAGCTGGATTGATTCTAGTCCGGGCAGCACCAGTGAAATTTTAAATAGGTTGAATATGAACCCTAGGATGTCAATCACATTTGCCTTTCTGTAGGCCTCACAGAATATATGATAGCAGTGATTAAAAACCCATTTTTGCAGTTCTCATTACTTTCTCAACTTCACCTTTCTACAGCAATTTTTTAATTCATCCTAGTAGCAGATCTGTAGCAGATCTGTAAAATATTTTCTCCAGGAAGACATAGTCCACAGCTCAACAACATTTCCTGTGTCCTGGCAACTGTGTTTCAGTAGTTACTGCCTTCACACCATTTGTGCTCTATTGCTCTTGTCGCTTGAAACTTAAGAGCAAAGGAAACATCTCTTGCCCACCTGCAGACACATCCAAGACAGCCTCAAATGAATTAACTCAAGAATTTGATGTCGACTGGTAGCGTTTTGGCAGCGTTGAGCGTGGTTAAATGACAGATGTACTGAGCAGAGGGATTTGGCTCAGGAATCGGCATCTCCATAACCCAGGAGCATCACTGCTGCCTGGCATGGGATCCTGACTCGACCCTTCATTGCACACATTGGAAAAACTTATTGCTGCTCGGAGCTAATAGGGAGTCTCCACAAGCTCGGGAAGTTGGGTTTGTCGGCTCACTTATTGCACCGGCTTTGCAGCTTCCTTGCCAGGCAAAAGAAAAGCTGCAACTCTGGAGGGTTTTCAGCAGGGCAGGACAAACCGCTTTCCCAGAACACTTTCTTTTCCCCAGCTTGTTGAAATGGATCGCTTCCTTTTTGGAAAAGTAAAATCTTGGAAGTCCAACCCAGTTATTATGAAACAGTAAGGGGTAATGGTTTACATGGCCGCAGCGCAGACTCTTCGTAATCTTTCTGACAGGATATCTTACTGGCAGAAAATAAGATTTATCTGACAACAGAACATGCTATGGGGAAAGACTCTGGTAGATTTTCCAATGAGTTTAAACACTCTGCTTTGGTCATTAGCCTTTATGAACTTCCACAGTGGTAGATGCATTTCAGGGCCATGCAGGTTCTTTTCAGATGCAGCTAGACTAGATCTGAGCATCTGCAGAATATCAGGGCATCCCATGGTTCATGTCACATAATATGCAAATGAACTTTTATGGGATGATTTTTTTTCTTGAATTTACTTCTGTACAAACCATATTTCTTGCATCATGCTATATTAAGTGCTCTTTTTGGTTTTGGTGAGTTGTCGCTACCAGCTCCACATTTTTTTAAATGATTCAAAGATGGTTAGGAGATGCTTTTAAAAAAGAAGATATGCAAAAATGTGTGAAGAACAATTAAAAAAATAATCTCCTTATTGGCTTAACTCAGTTGCCTTTAATAAGGATATTAGTGAGACAGTTCCAAACATTTTTCACTGTCTCAGGTATTACTAGTGAATCTCAGATGCACTCCAATATTCATGTTTCCCACTCAGTTTAGTTAGTTTCCCACTAAGTGCTACTTAGTTTTGTTTCTACTTGCATTTGGTTTGCCTTTGGTAGACCAATTATTGTTTTTTTTTTTTTTTTTTGAGTTCGCTGTTGTTTTCAATGCTAAAGAGGGTGCTAATATTGCAAGTTTTAACAAGACTTGAAATGTAAGAGCTCTGCCCTGCTGGTGACTTGACTGTTTTAGTTTTGACCCTTTCCTCATGTTTTTCCTTCAGCTTTGTGGTCATGCTGATAAAATTCTCTTCTGATAGCATGGGGTATCTTCTCCATGCAGTACCTTTTCCATTGGTTTCCTGTTTAGTTTGCACTGCATTTTCAAAAGTAGCTTCACTGTCCTGTGGAATTCCTAAATCCACATTTTGAAGTCAAAGATGATTTCAAAGGTACTAGTTTTGAATATTAGTTTAAGAAACAATAAAAAGACATTATTTCAAAAAAGACATTATTTAGCGTATTAAACTCAACCTTTTAAAAATCAAGGAGTTTTTTTATATGCTTGTTATCTAAAACTGAAGGAAAAAAAAACATCCTAGTTGGTCATTTCAGAAAAATTAAATCATGTGCAAGAGAATTTAAACTAGACCTCTTCAAATTTATATAGGTATCTACAAAATCAGTGGTGTTTTTTGGAGAGAGAGTGGACAATTCCTGTCCCTTATTTGGCATGCTGCATTTGTAAATATACTTTAAATATAAATAAATAAACAAATAAATTTAAATTACATTGTGTAATGAACACTCTAGATGCAATTCTGATTTTAAAAAAAATCAGTTGTTTGTTTTATCTTGTATTTCAACTTAAAGAAAATCATTTCTGGATTTGTAAATGTTTGCATTGCAAATGTCACAATTCTAGACTACTTTGTAATATGCTCAGAGAATCATGCACTTTATCTGCAGAAAAGCATAGATATATGAAGACTGAAATGTGCTTTATTTTTATTCTCACCACAAAACTTTCCTCCTTCTTGGGAGGAAAAAAAGTGATATAGAACTAGGTTTTCTAACCTCACTGATCTGGCTGCTGATGAAATCTTTCTTATAACCTAACATCACATTTATAACACGTTATAGAAAGATGAAATGTTATGGATAGAAAAGAAAAGATTAATTGGTTTGCAAGTTAAAAGTGTTAATATTTAATTGTGACCTTTGTAGGAATGTTAAGGTTAAATGCAAAAGTTAATAAAACTCCTATTAGAAATAACAGCAAATGCCCATGCAGCAAATACAAGTTTAAAATCACTCTTGGGGCTCTATTATGTCCACAAACTGTCTCAGCTATCAATTACAGTGCATGTTGCTGATGATAGAAAACTGAACTCCTGTTTCACGTGAGAGCATCTTAGTTGAGTATTACCTGACTTGAGTTATAGAAGGCTCTAATTCCTAAGCAAATCCTCTGAAGAGGTGCCTGGTATATTCAGTTAAAAGGTATTTTTTTAAGAATATTTTTCCCATTGAATTTATCGTAAGTACAATACAGATTTCAAAGTCACGTAGTAGGGAAACAAATATTTTAATTGCATAGAGTATTGCTTTTAAAAAGATACTAAGCCATCTTATTTTGTGTAGAGATGGAGTTGAGATAGGGGACAGCAAATTGTGGAAGAGAAGCTCATGCCTGGCTCCTTGGCACTTGGGAAGTGAGTCCAGCTTATGAGAAAGTGAAGAGCAGTGGAAGTATAACAGAAGGAATAGAAGCTGAATGAAAACTATGGAGAAGACCCAGGAGCAAGCAGACCCACTAAAAGAAGCAGGTGATATAGTGGACATGAAAAAGGCAAACACTACCTTCTATTTTTATGTCTTCTTTGTGAATAGCTTGATTCCTACTGACTCTGGCTAAATCTTTCCCAGGCTGTCTAACCTAATAGCCCTTGCAGTGGAGGACTTTTTCTTTTTCTTTTTTCTTTTTTTTTTTCCCTCCAATTTGGCAAAGGCAGGCATTGCAGGTGGCAAATTGTTATTCTTTGTTTCATTTCCTTCTTTACCTGCTGGCAGATATTTCTAACCCTTATTATATTTTCCTTTCTATTTCCGAGGCTATGCTAAGTTCTTCAGGGCATAAGATAGGAATGAAGAACACTATCAAAATAGGCCTTTCTAATAATATTTTGGGCTTATTTTTTTCTGTTCCCAATTCTCCATGTAACTTCTAACAAAAGTTCCTACTACAGAGCTTAGTTGTTTCTAATTTAAGTACAACAATTTCTCTGACTTTACCATGTACTTGAAACACACATGCAGGAAACCGTGGCCAAGAGAAGGCATGTCTATCCACAGTGCCTAATATGAAGATTTTAGGGAGTTCCTCAAACTCATTACTCAAGTGATACTGAATTTTCACAAAGATAAGGACATATAAAGGGCCATAATGCCTCAGCCAAGGGGGCTGGGTCTGACAAAGGCCCACAGTGTAAAATTAGAAGAGAATGTATAAGATTACAGTATACACACTCTGCTAAATTTTCTATACATCTCCTCAGCAGGCAGCAAACTGCAAGTAGCCTGAGCTTGAACATAAATCTTTTTTTTTCCCCTTTTCTCTGTGTCAGAAGTTCCCCTCTATCTTTATTGGTTCTTCTGTCAAAACAACATGGGGAAAACCAGACTGTAAAGGATAAGCAGGAGGGAAGAAAAGAGGACAAGCAAGAATGCAGTTTATCAGCTGAGGATCAAGGACCTACCTGGCACAGGCCTATAGGCTTCAGTCACTCAACTGTTCCTAAAACCTTCCAGAAGAGATCTTAAAGTTCATTCTTAACTGTCAGCTAATCTGGATGGCACCTAATGATATTCCAAGACCAATCTTCTGAATAAGAACAGATATTCAGAAAAGCTTGTAGCATGTGAGCTCACATTATAATGCAATTATGTCATGAAACTAGTGACAATATAGAATATAATTTATCACTTTAAGGTTCTTCTTTGCCTTCTTCTGGAATAGAAGGGAGCAAATATAACACCAATTTTTAAAACAGTTTCCTGGATGCATCTAGACCTATAGCTCTGTAAGTCTGACAGCTTTGTAGGAACTATCATAGAGAAACAGAATCAGCAAAAAATTGAAAAATATGGAGAGAAGGGCTAATATAACTTTTTTACAAGGAGATTTTGTCTCACAAGTCTATTAGAAAATCTACTTGAGGGAGTCATTGACCATGTGCCCAAGGCTGAGCCAGCTAATAAAGCCCTCTAGCATTTTCAAAGGCTTTTCAACAAAATTTATTGTAGAAACTTAGTTGTCATGAGTTCAGCAAAACAGATAAATATCACTCACAGACAAATGTCTTCTTAAAACACAGTGTATAGAGTATAAGAGTGAGTGGTCAGTAGATGAGGAAAATAGTGTACTCTAAAGAGATCTAAGTCTTGTCTTATTCAGCATATGTATATAGGACCTAGAAAGGGTGGTGGAGACAGATAAAGCTTGATGATGTTAAATTATTCAGTGTAGTAAAATGGAAACTGTCTCTGAAGAGCTGTGGAAGGATCTCACACTGTTGAATAACTGGGTAGTGAAATGGGAGATGAAATTCAGTGTTAATAAATGCAGAGTAATGCAGGCAGAGAAGAACAAACCTAATTTTACAAACACAGTGTTGGGCTTTGAACTGTTACCACTGTTACCACTCACTAAAGAAATCCTGACGTTATAGTAGGTAAAGTGAACAAAATATCAGCCTGGCACAGTGTAGCTGTTAAACAAACACACAAACAAGAAAGGAATTATTAGGGAAGGATGAAGACAACAAAATAAAAATACAAATCTGCCATCAGGTAAATCCGGACACCTGTTTTATGTAGTTTTTATTTTTTTTACCTCAGTAGAGAGGTTTGGCTGTTTCTCAGTTTTCCTTGTACCTATGAAGATATGAACACATATATACTACTGCAGTGGTTGGACCTTGGAAAGTCAGGAATGAGTGCATTTGCAGTATTTCCCTTTGATTTTTTTTTTCACTTTGCTGGGACCGCTTATATGTACACATGTATACCCTCGGAGGAGGCTTGGTGTGAATGCAAAACCTCGTTCAATGAAAGCAGTGCTGAGATAAGCATCAATGAGCAGGCTCACCAGGACACATGAACTGTGCTCAGATGGATTTGAGAGAAGATTTCAACTGCTGATGATTGAGTGAGTTTCAAAGGAAACATTGAAATGAGGCTACATGACTACAGGAGCAGGTGAAGATGGGATACAAAATGAGAAGATGTTTTATGTGCTGAAACAGCAGCAGAAGTCAATAGAAGCTGCTTGACTGGTTGTTCAGATGCTGATTCAGAGAAGCGTGTTGACAGAGATGGCTTTCAAATAGGCTTTGAAGGGGAGGTGATGGTTTTAGTTGAAGGCAGTGTCACCTGAAGAAAAAAAATCATTAAAAATCCAAAGAATCTTTATTCGCTCAAACTTAAATATGTATTAGGGCAGTTTCCAGACGCTGTCCCCTTCTGAATAGAAAACTAGGTTGTTTTAAAATGACTGCAGACTGCAGGGTAGGTGATGGTTGGGCTCTGGGGGCCTGCCTGGCTATTCTGCTTCTTCAGCCAGCAGAGGCTGTTCCTCAGGAGAGAAGAGTCCCCATGGGCAACTGAATTAGCACTAATGTCCTCTGGGGAGACTGGCAGCAGGCAAGAGAGAAAGATCATCCTGATCTCTATGGCTTGCAGAGATTTTTATTCTCTGACGAAAATGTCTAGCAGGATAAAAAATGGAAAAGTTGTGGAGGATCACCAGCGTTTCTACTGGGTCCAGGGGCTGGTGCTCTAGCTGATCCCAGTCACATTTTTAATTTTCTTTTGAAAGTGTTGAAGTCAAACAGCACCTCACTTTTAAAATAAAATGAAGAAGCACAGCTGCAAAAATACAAAGGTCCCATTATAAAAACAAACCAAACCTGTCTGACCAAGAGCTAATGAAAGTAGCTCCCAAAGGAAGGGGCTTTGGGTATGCAGGGGAGCTTAGGGGTCCACACAAGCCACCAGCTTTTCACAATGAAACTGAGGAGGACAATAACAGCATCCAGGGCACAGGGCTGTGGAGGGACCCAACTGTATCATTTTCTTCCTTCCTTCCTATCCCTCTTCTCTACTAGTTCTAAATCCTCTGGCTCCAGCAGTGGCTGCTGTTTTGCTGAAAGACCTCAGAAATGCCTGCAAAATTTCTGTAAAAAATAAACTCTGGGATCAACAATATGCAATCATTGACTAACTGCCATGCTCTGATGCTTTAAGGCTTTGTGAGAAACCTGTTTTCTAGCTAGTGGCTGTAGTGCACTTGCAGTTGCTTCAAAAAACAAACAAACGAACAAACAACAAAAAGAAATGGGCTAATTTTTCCTTTGGAGATAGTCTCTGATTTTCATGACCTCCTAATTACAGTTTGTACAAAAGAATTTCACGTGTTTACAGAACAAACACTTACAGTACTTGTGCAGTTACAAAGTCGGCCATTAAATTAATTTCTTGTGTTTGTATTTTACTTGTTAACAGTGGCAGGATACAGCTAAAGTAGAAAACATGTAATTTCTATCATAATAACAGAACATGATTAGTTTCATATCTTTCTATAAATAAAATGTGATTTTCATTTACATTTTTTCCTGCTCTTAGCTGCATTTAGGCCAATGCAGAAGAATCTGATATAAAGAAGAAACATTCTCTAGTGTGGGCAAACACATAGCATTTAATCTATCTTATTGTGACAAAAAGTGTTTGTTTACAAGGAGACTCTCTCCATGATGTAAAGATTTGTTTATAAAGTCTGCCTCCCACTCATACATAGGTAATTGTTTGTGTGGAAATTTGTTCATCTTTTCTTCTAATGTACAAACGGCCCATATTTCTAGAGAACAAAACACATAAGGATTCCTACTGATGTGCAAATGTTGCTACTACACACACAGAAGTGTCCAAGAATCATGCCCCTTTACTAGCATTTGATCATCGATTTCTGCACAAGTGTCCTTTGTATTGCTAGTAATTTTAACATTCACTTCATTATTGATCCTGCCTCTTATGCTCTTCTACAATGTTTTTTCCCAACAACTTTTTCTCTTTTTTTTTCCTGCTTATACAATTACCCTCTAATGATTTCTATTGAATTTCTGTAAAATAAAATCTCTTTTTTTTTTCAGTTTAAAAGTCTTTCATCTTGTTAAACTTTTTTCAAACCTTTGAAGTAGATTGTTAAAGCAAGGATATCCTGAAGGAGGAAGATTTTTTTTTTCAATCTACTTTCTAATCACATTTACCTTTCCAATCAGTATGAGAGGAAGAATTTTTATATTCTTTATTTTCTAACAGTCTAGCTATCAGGGAGAATTTATCCATGGAACCAGCAAAAATCAAACTTTTCCATCACTTCAAAGACATAGGTGAAAATCTTGATTACCCTTCCCAAAACCAGGTGAAACCTGAGGATGTCTCTAGATCTCAATCTTGTGTACATGGGTCTAACTGGGACATTGGATTCAAGATGCCCAGTTCTGTTTTTTCAGAATATCCGCTGAGTTGGGGTGCCCAAGGCTCCAGCAGCGTGTACTTAGCAGCAGTAGAAGTTCCTCACTCCTGAGATCAGGCCCCACTTTGTTTTCCTGTTATAACATATTTCAAGACTGTCATTTATGGTACTTCACCCCTCTTTCCCCCATTTTCATTAAGATTGTTTCAGATTTTCACCTAAATCACCTAATATTTTTCCTTCTTTAGCTTCATTCTTTCCAGAGAGAGGAAAAACTTCATGCATGTTGCCCATATGTTTCTTTAGAGAGAAACAGCTCAGTAGTTGGGAGCTGGGATATGGTGGCTGGCAATTCTTACTTGACAATTTTCTGGTGTTTTATCCAAATAGTTGCTCATTACAGTGTGGTCCAGCCCTGCTTTTGCAGCACCTGGAGTTAGACAAGTCCCAGTTTCCATAAAGCTTCTTCCCCTCACTCTAGGCACCCAAGCTTGTCAGAGCTGCCCTGTACTCTCTGTGCACAAACACCATAAGCGTAAGGTAAAAAAAGTTTAAAACATTAAAGCAGTTAAGGACATTCATAACATTTTTATCCTTAACATCATCAGGTCGGAAATTCAATAGAAAGAAGAGGACAGAGAGGGCTGTAGGTCACACTTGAGGCCAGGCTACAGTGATGCTAAGGGCCCAAAGCACGTATAGACCACTCGTAATCAGGGTGGCAACAAACATACGTAAGATAACAGCTGCTCTTTCTTAGGGGGGAAACACTGAGTTTTTCTTCACTCCAGATCATTATTTTTTTTTATAAAAAATGACACAGATTAGGATTTAATTAACTCAATTCTAAACTCTTTTTTTTTCCCAATACATTCAAAAAAAAAATCTAAGTGGACCATGAAAATTCACCCAGGTGAAGACTTCGATGCTTTACTATACATTGACACATTAATTTCAATGGGCCTGTGTATGTGTAGGAAGGTAAGCAAATATTTCATAATCTAATTCATATTGAAACACAGGATAAAACTGAGCCCTCACTTAGGCAGTTTCTCCATGGGACTCTCAGCTACTTCTACCATGGCTGAATTTGGTCCAAATCACTTAACACTATTTTCCTTAAATATTCCTTTTTCAGATAAGGGGTTTATATAACCTGTCGCCTTATATTATAGCTGAAGTAAAAAGTTTGTGACTGCAACCCTAAATGTTTTATCACCTGTCAGACATTTCAAAGATAATAAAAAGTAACATCCTTTAAATTAATTAGACATGATTAGGACTTCAAGCCCACAGGCCACGTCATTATGCAAAAATTATAAGTTAGCTATTTAAATTACCATTAAATTGATTCTTATGTTAATTAATATCTCACTTATAACCCCTGTTTTTAATTTCTATAGGATCTTAGGAAATAGTATTAAGGTTTAATACAAGTAACTAAGATGTATTAAGAAATCACTCAAAGAAAGAAAATATACTGGAAAAAAATGATTATAAATATTTTTCTCTGAAGCAGGTTTATGTTAAAATAGGAGTTACTTCAATAAAATATATCAGACGCTGCTTATGCAACCTATTACTATGCAAATTTGTTGTGATTTTCTCTTCTATCCTGCCACTCAATATAAGTAGAAAGTTCTTTTTTCCACACATGCGCAGCAATGATTTTCAGAGATATGCGCAGAGTTTTGGAAGGCAGAACTCAAATCATGGAATACAATCAGACCAGTAATGCAGAATGCTAATAGCAGAGATGGGTATTCAATGTCTTTGTTAATGCGTATGTTAATGCTTAGACAGCATATATGTCTTGTATTTTCAATGGCTAACTGGCATATCTATGGCAAAGAACCAAAACTGTTGGAAAATGTGTAATTTGTTCCTCAAGTCAACATAATAACAGAACAGACTTGCCTGTTTCTCTGAAGTGTTTCACTATCTTTAGTATTGTACTAAACCATGTTTAAGTTACACTCCTTTTAATATTCTTGTCCTTTTGATTTTTGGTATTTGGAATTTCGTATTTGGAATGGAATCTAAGCTGCCAGTTAGCTTCTGTCCCTCATCATTAAGTTTGTGAACAACGTCATTTGTACAGGAAATGGAAATCCAGGTTGACATCTTGGCCCAGCTGCTGTCGATGGCTGTGCTGTCATTCATTCCAGTTGAGACAGTATTTCCCTCTTGGTTCGACCCAGAGAGTTGAGTGTTCTAACAACGTGGACAAACAGAATGGGCTAGATTAGCAAGAGATAAAGGAACAACTTTTATGTCCAAATAGCCTCAACGTTCTTGTCCATGTCACCGTTAGGCCCAAACCTCACTCATTCTCCCTGGTGTGAACTCAGTATTTTGTGTACTTTCACATGAAAACCAACACACAAAAAAACATTCTTAGTCCACATGAGCTATGTGGCCATCTGAGCCACCTCTTCTGTACTGGAGCTGCAGCCAACCACCATTGAAGGAGGTTAGTCCTGTGAGAGTAAGCCAGGTGTCGAGAACTATGTCATGGAGCGTGCATCTTCAGCAGCACAGAATTGGCCATATGTTTAAATACCTTCTCCAAAACAAGAATTGTGGCTTTGATACCAGCCTCCTTTTCTCAGGCAGTTTAACCAATTGATACACCATGTTGTTTTCTTTACTTTTTTTTTTCTCTTTTGGAGTGGTGAGAAAAGGCTAACTTCATTCAGTTGTGACATCTAGGAAAAGGCTCTTGACTGAGGCTCTTCCAAGGAGTAGGTAGTTCCCTTCATCCTGGATTGAGCACTAAAGACCTTTGACAGGGCATGGATTGTCCCTTTCCTCAGCTTATCAGAGATGGCTCTTAGGCTTCTCAACACAACTTTCTGGTTTCCCATTTTTAGATATTTATTTTACTTTCTGCATTGTATGAGGATCATGGATACCTCCCCCAGGATTATGAATTCCAGTGATCAGCTCCCAGCTTAACCATGAGCTGACTGCAGTCACAATTATCGCAAAGCCCATCTTGCATATCTAGCTTCTAGGGGGATTTAAGAAGTTCCTAAAACATACGCCTGCTTTTAAAAACTCCACTAGGAAACTCTTACCACATTTAGGTATCTAAAAGTTCCAGAACGGTTGACTTTTACAACCTAAATATTCTATATACTACTGAGTCAGTTAGATGATGAGCTTTGTTCTGCAGCAGGACCTGGACTATTAATGATATGCATAGATCATTTCAGCTTCTAAATATACCTCAGAAAAATACTAAGCCTTGCTAAACCTTGAATATTTCCAGCGTGGCTCACAGATGATAGGCTTTATCCCTCAATATACTGTTGGGATAGGTGGTTACCCCAACACTGCTGAATCCAGGTTGCTGGAAAACACCATTGGATAATGAGACCCATATCAAAGTCACACACCATTCCTCAGCTGAATTTCACCTGTATTATTCATTCTCAACAGGCATCTTTAATGGGTCTGCCATCTAACATGTCTATGACAGAAGAAAGACAAAATAACATTCTTCTCTAAAAAGTGATCTGTGCTTCAGATCATATCAAGGGTGAGGTATTTAACACTTCAGTAACAGATTTCAGATTGTCTTTTAGCTTGTTAGAGATAGAAAAATGAAACAGAGAATAATAAATTAAACTTAAGAAACTATCTCTTCTAACTAGATTGCCTTAGATAACATTGAACTGTTGTGTTTTAATGGATTTTTATTGATGAATGAAATGTGATTAAATGAATTACTATTACAGTAAGTAACAATGGTTATTCAAGGAAATGAAGTACAAAGGATCAGTAAAATAATAGTTAAACTGATAAGAATCAGGCTCCATTATCACTGTGGGATGGTCTCTAAAATAATGCTCACCTTTTGCTTGTGTTTTTCTTTATTTTATAATTGTTATTCTTGGTTGTTATTTTTATATCCACACTCTAAGAACCACAATAATTAGATTGTAAAATCCCTATATTATGAACTTTCATTTCTGAGTTTTAAAGCTCAGTATTAAAAAAAAAAAGTGCTGTAGTTTGAAACTTGGCATTCAGGATTTAGCTTGGGAGTGATGTGGGGTTTTAATATAAATTTTCAAAGATAGTGGCTCAACTGCTTGTTTTCTTAAACAGAGGATTTTTTGTATTTGTGCAACTTAAAAAGTGCTGCAGAGTAAGCAGGAAAATTTGGCAAGGAGTTAGTTCATAATATGGTTTAATTACCTTGGGCATTATATGTATATATTTTAAATAGCCAAGATATTCAAGTCTGAAAAAGGTGCTTAACACAGGTGCATTCATGTGGATTCTTTCTTAGCATAATCTGTCATAAAACAGTTGCTTCTACTCTATAAAGTATGCTTTTAAGCACATAATGCTTAAATGTTCTTAAACCTCTCTAAAGGCATTCTCTGTTTTCTTTACTGGTAATGAGACTGCCATCAGATTTTCGGGTATAGCAATTGCAAGTCAATTTCTACAAAAAAAAGTAGGGCTACATTAATGCTACTTTAGGCTACATTTTCAAAATACAAGTACTGTAATAGGAATTCTTAAAAATAATATCTTTCAAGCTAGGCATTAAAGCCTTTTATTACCAAAGATTTCACCATCCATTTTCTGTATATAGGAAAATCATAGGAAAAATTACCTGGCCAGTTTCACATCACGAACCAAAAAAAAACCAAACAACAACAATAAAAAAAAACACACCCTTTTTTTTTCTTCCTTTCAAAGTGATAACTTTGCTGCTAACTTATAGTTAGATGATAGTTGGACAAGAGAGTTCACCCACTTAAATGGACAAACTATAGCAACTATTATAGGATTAAGTGAAAACAAGGTGAAACAGCCAAGTCCTCTTTTTGTCTTGCAAAAAACACACGTCTGTTACATGGGATCATGACCTGAATAGGCAAAGATCAATATAGTCAGCCGTGATCTTATATTACATGCTCTCAACATATTATTTATTTCACCATTCTTCTGCCCAGTATGGGGTGTGTGGTTTTTGTTTGTTTGTTTTTTGTTTGTTTGTTTGTATTTTGTTTTGTTTTGTTTTGTTTTCTCTTCAGTTGGTTAGTCAAAGTTTATCTAAGACAGGTCTCTATTGAAGTTATTCATTCTCCAGTCAGAAAGATTTCCTCGGGAATTCACATCAGTAGATTTAGGAGAAGGCATCTGTATAAGAAGTAGGGGAATATGATTGACTTTCTAATATCTAATAAGCAAATTAGTCCAATAGGTCGGTGTGAAGCATTCGTGATAGTCCTTTTCAAGTGGAAATGGTTGACAAATGGTTTCCTGATACAGATAATAGTTCCTGAATAAACTTTGTGCTTTAATTAAGCCATGTCCTTTTCTCCCTTTTCCATTCAAAACTGTTAACTAGGATTGACTGTTGTGTGGGAACATGAATCAGAGAAGCAGTCTCTAAACTGTAAAGCCTATCCTTTATAGAGATTTAAAGAGTATAACTGGTGTCAAAAATGGTGGCCAGGGAAAAGCAAGGACAAAAAACCAAGGAGATAATATCATTCTGTGAAATGACTATCTTGCAGGTCCTCACAAGAACTAAGGGTTTTCCAGACAATCCTCTCTCCACATTTCTTTGGTGACTCTACTCTTTTTCACCTCAAAATAATCCCTCCTCGTGTTCATGCATAAGGCTCAGCCAGTGATGACTCCATGCAACCGCTTATTTGCTATCTAAAGCTTGACATTGATTCCCAGTAGGCCAATATTGCAATTTTTATGTTTTCTTTTCTGCTGCCCCTCATGATCAGGAGAAGATGACAGCAAACATCTCTGAAGTTGCTACTTTATCTTCCTTTTGTCTTCAGGGTGTTGTCTTTGTGTCAAGGATTTCCTTTTGTTTTGTTCTGCGCATTCCCAAGTACACCACGGCCCTGGTCCAAAGTCAGGACTGCCAGATGCTACATTAATATCATACTTAGCATAGATATCTCCTAACAGCACTTGAAGTCTCGTTTCATAGCTGTGACAAAGCATTTAAGATTCAAGAAGAGTAAATACAAATGAGGAGCTGAACTCTCTGCTCCTCACGGTAGGGTAAGGCCAGGCGAAGGAGCCAGACCCCTTGGAAACGGCGTGTCTGAAAATGGAACTGCCTGACGTTCCTGCAGGGAGGCAGCCTCAGGTTGAGAGAAGAATAGCTAATTTCTTTCACTGGACCATTATTTTCAACAAGTCCTCCCTTTCTCCTCTCCCCCCAATACATTCTGATTTGCATTTTCCAGTTTTTGATGAAAGACTGGAAACTCTTAGCATTTTTCACTTATTGGTGGGGGATGAAAGGATATTTAGGGGTATGAAACGTAGTTTAAAGATATTTTATTTAATCTTTTTTTTTCCTTTCTCTCACTGAAAGCAAAAGTAAAGGCGATGTGGAAAACTTGGTTCTTTATGAAGGGACTCTGCATGCCATGAAAAAGGTGGCTGCTCAGGGTAGGCAACTGAAGCCTTTGAACTCAGAGTCTATTGGAGATGCCCTAGTTCAATCAGGAATTAATTCAGAGAAGTCCTGTGGCCTGCATTATGCAGGAGGTCAGACTAGAGGGTCACAATCATCTTTCCCAGCATAATAATCCATGAATCTGTAAGAGCTACCATCTTTTACGGTTCATTTCCTTTAAACGCTTATGTTTATTTGTAGCTGCAACATTCTTTGGTATAGTGCATATAGCTGTTAGGGTAAGTTAATGCTAATGCTCTTGCTAAAATATCTCGTTTTGATTTTTCATCAAAAAGATCAGATAATGAGTTGTAGGTAAGGTGAGAAAAACTTATTTCAGATGTTATCCTAAGAGAAACTCTAAATTACTTCACTTTTACTGGATCTTTTTCCTCAGCTATAAACTTTTGTTTTAAAAATACTTTAATTGAATCTCAGAGAAGATCCTGAGCTTTTGTATCAGGTCAGACTGCAAGACGGTTGATTTAAATTTCAGCAGAACTTTAAATGCATCTGTCAGGGAGCTCTATATTTTTGGCAGTTATAGGCCACCTTTATTCTGTGTAATGATGAAGGTTTGACTTCATTTGATTTTTCCTTTTTAGCCAAATGAATGGTGCATCTTTCTTTAATTGTGATCTTCATCAACCATTTGGCCCAGTAATAGTATGCAAATTGAACTCTTCAAAAATTAATGCTAACATTTATTAAATAATGCATCATACAATAAGTTAATTTGAAATTCTAAGTTGAACTCCCTGCTCACGAGAGAAGGATTTTTTTTTCCCTGTGTCATCTTCATAAAACATCTTTATAGTCTTTCTAAATACCCTGAATGGGATCCCTGAGTTTTGAAATACTGGTCTCTACCAAGGCTATTGATGAGACTGTCTCTTATACTGTCTGTCTTACAGGGTTTAGATCTCTGTTCTTCTATTTTTGCATGATTGTTTACGTTTTCTTAATTTGAACCTTTTGCAGAAAAAGTGTCAATTAAATCCTACTATGGACTATGGACACATAGTCTCGCAACATACACAGTGACATCTGCAAGCAACCATTAATTTTGCATCATTACAAACAATGTTCATCTTGCCGCTAATTTACCTGGACATATATCAAACTGCATAGGTTCAAGAAACAACAAAAAATGTAAAAAAGTGAGTGCTTGCAGGATGTATTTATATTTCTGAAAGAGTAGTTGTTTTTACAGCTATGATATTTCAGAGAAATCACAGGTGGGCCTTAAAAGCAGACCACAATTTTTGCTGTACAATTCTTTATTTAGTTTGAGAGAAACAAGGGCAGATTTCTGTATTTGCACAAGCAATCTGAATGCATTTTTGAGTACGATGTTTTCTGAGCCTGTGCTTGGGCTGTTTTTCTTCTCATCTCATTAATGTGCACATCCGTCTGCTGCTTTCCATTCCTTCATTTACTGGACATGACACAGGTGGGAGACACAATATAAGCAGGTAAAATGCCCGAGCAGAAATAAATACAGCACTAGGTAGAGAAGTCTGCTTACTAGGAGAGAATCTTTGCAAGCACAAATCAAGCAATCCAGCAATCCCATCCCTTGCCTGGTGATGAGCAAAACCCTGGGTGAGCAAGCGAGCAAGTGAGAGCCGTCCTTGGTCCCCATGCTCAGCCTCAGGAGTCAGGGCAGAGCTTCACCTCTTGTGTTCCTGCTCACTGCTGCGAGCAGAGTGCAAGGCAGAAATGTGTCTTGCAGGCTGAATGCATCAATAAAGGAACCTATATACTCCATTTGATATAATGTTGTGTATAGCTGCATGCTCAGTGGAGTCATGTGCATTCAGGAGAATGTTTTCTTTTTTTTTTTTTTCACTTTTTGCATCTTAAGACTACCCTTGTGTTTGTATTCAGAGGGGAGTGACCCTTTTGGCAAAGTTGTCTTTGAGCAATGGTTTTCCAGTTATGTCTGCAATTTTCTGGAGTGGTAACTTTGCCAAGCAGGCCACCAGTAGTGGTGGGATCGGCAGCTAAGCACTTGAAATGCAAGCAGAACCATCATCTGCAAGGTGGTGGTCACATACAGAACAAAATCACCAGTCCTCAAATAGAGGCAACCTGAAGCAGCCTGAGATAACAAAACAGCTAAGCAGTATAACTAGAAATGCAGAGACATGAATTTCTTTCTGGGGCATGCTGAGAACTGCCCCTGTCACTTTAATTGTCAAAAAGCCACTTTGAGCATGGAAAAATGTGACCTATTTGACTATAATGGGCTGTTACGTGAGCGCAAATGATTTGGCAAATTTTGAAAAGAGAACATGTGGCCCGAATAATCAACAAGAGGAATTCACAAAGGTTTGGCTTGACTTGCTTATTTTTTTTTCTGATTTGTCTGTTCTTATAAATGCCACCTGTTCTTTTGTTTTTCTGTAGATCTGAAGTTTTTTTAAAAATAGAAGAGAGAGAATGATAATTTAACTTGACTTTCTGCATGAAAAAGCTGCTATAATATCATCCACTACTTCTATTGGCTTTTGAGATATATCACAATCTTTAGAAAGACATGAGATATCACCTTTATAGGTAAATACTTATTATAGTTAATTATTTTCAGTGTTTAGAATGTTACAGCATTTCTAGGCAGAATTTGCCTGGCATGCCTGTTAGATATTGAATTTTGTCCAATCTTTAACTGAAGACTGAAAGAGCCTTCTGCAAGGAGAAATCTTCGGTCTCAGCATTTATTTGTAGGCTTTGATCAGATTGTTTATTTCACATTTTCTGCATTCTTTCACATTTATGATGTAAAATATCTGCAATTAAAAAAAAAAAAAGAGGGGGAGTGAGGAGGACAATGATAGGAAGGAAGATCATTGGTTCTTAAAGAGTATGTATAAAAATCTGCTTCCCATGGAAAGGATGGTGGCTAAGGGAATGCCAAATAGAGGCTTAGAGGTATACATACATACATACATGCTTGGGTATACATAGAGCCAGGGGAAGCCACACAGACAACAGTAGGTCTCTGGGACTTGTCCAGAGGTTTATTTTCATCTCTAACCCCACGAGAGGGATTAGTTCAAATGGGCTCAAACAAAACCATGTTTCTAGGAAAACAAAATGGTCTTGGAAAAACCACTTGCTGTGGAGGAAGGAATACCTTGATTTTAATCACCTTTAGTCAGACCTTCTAAACCAACAACTTACCCAAACCTCTCCATCTTCAAAATAAATCCTGCTGAGGGGGTATGAGCCCACAGCACAGAGAAACGTTGCAATCCGATGGGAAAATCCTGCTATCACTTTGACAGAGTCACTGACTCCTTTGATTTATAGTAGTGTGAATCCCTACCAGCTCTTACACTATATATAGTGCTGGGGTGCACGCTGCTCTCAGGATATTTTATCCCATATTTGGTGCTAGCAAATAATACATGCTCAAACCTTTGGACTCAAACCTTTAGTAGTAATGAAACACTGGAAGGTAAGTTCTACTCTTCAATACCCACGTGCAACTCATATTCACACAGGGCTCTGAAAGCATAATTTTAACCCACATGTTTCTTCATGAGGTTTCTGGCATCATCTCATAGGTTCTCAGTAGCAAAGTGGGGCAGTTTAGAGAGCTGAAACTCCGTTCTACCTGGTTTGAGAAGCCTGCCGAGTGAGTGATACAGGAGCTTTCTTCACTTTTTCTTCTGCATGGTAAACTGCAAGCAAATTACTTTCCCTAGAGCTGCTTGCACTGGGTTTCCACTGTGTATAGCAAACTATAGCACACTACATATGGAATCCATTTACTTTGCAGCCCGTATTCAGTTAGGTATGCCCCATGCATTCACCACAAAATAATCCATCAAATCCTAACTCTGTATCTTTACTTGTCACACAAGAATTGCTTCCTTATGGAGTCCTTATGCATCCCTAAAATTCTTCCCTGTTACAGAAACAGAAAGAAATGAAGGAGGTTGCTAGTATTTAGGTTGCTTCAACTGCAGATTTCTGTATCTGTTTCCTCCATTGGTTATATCTTCTAAATGAGGACTTGAGCAGAGGTCAGTGTGAAATCCAGGGGTCTTCGCATCATGAGCTATATCTGTTGTTCTGAACTTTTTTTTTCATATTTTTCTTAAATGAACTTTTATTCCTTAAGTTGCTTGTTTTTGACATGTAGGGTGAGAAGGTTGTGAGGCTATTAGGATTAAAAAATGCAGAAATATCTCCAGTTTTATAAATCAGCTCCAAAATGGACTGTCTTTGTACTACCTGAATACAGTAACTATTCTGTTTTTCCACGATACTCAGTGCTAATTTCTGTGCATGTGTGAGTTAGTATATGCTGGCATTGTCTGCCTTGTGTCACAAGCTTATTTGATTCTTTCAGTCTGGCAAGGAAGGCTGCAGATTGAGGCTACATGATTTTGCTTTTAAAGGTTGGACATGTGCTGCGCTATCTTTTCCTGTAGTGCAGAAATAAATTCTTCCTATCATACTGAGAAGCAATCATGTTTTATGTTTACTTCTTATTTTAAAAGTTTCAATAAAAATGTAATTAAAAATGTTTCTTAGCCTACAGTATGTGTAGTACACACTTCCAATTTCTATAGCATACACTATATCATGAATAATGTGATTACATTGGATATAATATAGGGCTCCTCAATATGAATATGAATTATGTCCATGCAATGGTTTTCTATATCTATCGTTTATTATGTAGCACAATTTGCTTTATTTTCCTCAGGGCACAGCTTGAGCTCAGTTACCACCTCTGATTTTTGTGTGGATAATAAAATATTTATAGTCTTCAAAATTAGGTGCTGAGACAGTGATTAGTGGGATATGAATGAGCAAGTGAATAGATAAGGGCATGACATTTTGCACATGCATTTCCAAATACTGAACTTATGCACAAAAAATCCCAGTTTGCGCTTATGTACATGCCTATGATTCCAATTCAGCAATTACTTTCTTCTTACCTGTGGATTTCCTCCTGCAGATTTACCTGGCCATGGCTTTCTTCCATCTCCAAGAGCTTCCACCAGGCATCCTCCACAGCAGCTCTACTGTTCAAGATGCATTTGGGGACATTTTCAAGAAGCTCATAATTTTTCAAGGTTTCTGTTCAAATTGCAATCTTATTCAACTGACCTCCCTGGGTAAACAGTTGCATTCCTTGCAGTTTTTTGTGTGCTTCTTTCTTAAGTGGATGATACCTTAAAAGTCAAAGTATTTTGTTCCCTACACAAACACTGACGAGCCTGTGATACTCAAGATATTGTTTTATCCAGAGTCCTTAGATGAAAGTTGTTTTCCCTCTGCCAAGTCCTGCTAGGGGCCACCTTTAACTGTAGACGATTTTTTGTCATTGCTTTATGTTTGGGAGACAATTCAGGTCAGAAGTGTCACATTAATCCTAAGAGTCCTTTAAATTCATTCACCTTTATCAAAAAAAAAAAAAAAAAACATACTTTGATCACATGTGACATACATGTGACTATGCCTTATTTCTCCTAAGAATATTATTTAATTCAGTTCTTTCCCACTTACCTTATTCAATTCAGATCTGTCTGATTTAGAGGACCTATAAAAGCAAACTGTATTTTACATAACCAGCCATGACAGAAAAAGTGGGCTTTCTCAGACCACACTGATATTTGATGCAGCCTTATTTCTATCAGGAAGTACCCTGTTTTATGTTATGGCTAATCAGGATAAACAAGAAAACTGCCTGCATATAGCTCTGCCAAATATATCCAGATTCAAAGATAATTCATGAATCCATTTAGTATTCTTTGCAGAGAAAGCCAATTTATAACATTATGTCCTTGAAAATTATTATTTTTTCTTTGTCAACAACTTTCTTGTATGACAAATTGTGTGTTAATAATGATAAAGTAATTACAGAGGATCCTACCACATTGAGAGTCTTTGAAAGCAAAATGCAATCCAGCCCAAAAAAGAGATAGCATGATATTGGTCCAAAAGAATGGTACATTTGTGTGTTCCTTTAAAATGAAAATGGTGCTGTATTAAAGTAGCCTAGCCTGATGCAAAAGCTTCCTCTATTACTACCCTCCTTTTTATAGTGCTTAAAGCATTGTTGCATCCCTCCACAGAAAATAATGTCTACATTCCTGTGGCCTATACATGTTCTGTAAGGAACTGGTCCTTAGCAGTGGAACTATCATCTAAAGCCTTTTTTTCCATTGAAATTTAGATGATTTGGATTGGTGAAGCAGCATTGACCACACGGTGTGCTTTATTATTGAATATCTAATTTAATATTAGTTAAACTTGATCAACAATTCAAGAATTTAGGGTCACATTATTAACAGAAAACATCAATCCTTTGGATAATTCAATTAAAAAACATCAATAAAAATCTAATTTCAAAAGTCACTAGTATACCAATATACCATATCCGACAGACAGAAACTGCTCAGCCACCATTGAATCATTGCCTGTTTTAATAAGTATTCAGAAATTACACTGAGACTTCAAAAGAAATTGTAAGGAATTGTTAGCAGGTTTATTAATGTTTTATGTTTTATTAAAAGTTTGGGTGTACATTTCACAATGAGCAACATCAAAAATCAGACTTTCTGCCTGTAATTTTGCTTCCTCCTGTCTTTCTGCCTTTGGGATTCGCTCTTTTCCTTTCATCAGCTGCCATTTTCAGCAGCATGCAGTAATTTCATGGCTCATTGCAAGCGCTGAAAACCTTTGAAACCACAAATGCTAACCTACCTGGCCTGCAGCCATTTAGGAAGAGATTAATTTAGCAAACAGAAGCAAAACACTTTCTACTTCTAGCCTGTGCATAATTTCACTTCTATCTATATTTATTTTACAGTGAGCAGCGTAATGACAATTTCAGTAATTGCAACTCTGTAAAAATTTGCCTACCTAGCTTATCTCACTATCACAAGACTGTGAGTCAGTCAGATTAGAAAAAATACAGAATGTGAAACTGCATTGGTTGCCTTCCAAAAAATATGTGCCTTATATAAGACTTAAGTGATGCTTTGCACTTATTTGTATACTTATCTACAGGACAATGGATTCTCCATGATGTTTGGTTGGGAAGTCTGTGCCTTTTTAATGCACTGTGATTTATGGGTGCTTTTCCCACACAAAAAGATCAGCAACGCTAGTAGGCTGCAAATGCCAGCCCATTTCTGCAGACTTAGTTACAAATGGCTGTTATGGTGCTGTCAAGCAATTTGAACAGAGCTGAAAGTCCATCTGGGGCAAATCTAAGCTATCATGCTTGGAATTAATTCAAATTCAAAATTAGCCCACAAACTGTTAGCTGAAAAAAAAAGTTCAAAATGTTTTATTGTTTCTAATTTAACAAAAAAAAAAATCAAATTTTGTAAGTAAACACACAAACTTTTCTTCTAATGCATTTTTTAAAAATTGCATTTGACCAGTATATTCAGACCTGGGTGTGTAATGCCAAGCTTGTAAGCCTTTATTTAGACAGTGAGATAGAAATGGCTTGATTTGCCTGTTCCCTCCTGTTTTCTCCCAGCACTGAGCATCCCAGCTTTCTCCCGAGTTTACTAACTGTTGAGGTTGCTCTATTTGTCCAAAGATAAAGGGAACAACCACCAAACCCAAAGCCATTTGTTGCTCTGTGCCGTGTAAGAAAAAGGGAACAGCAAAGAGCTGTCGCAGTAGCATTTACAGAAGAAGGTTTCATTCCAGCCCCTAAGCCTGTCTGGAAAGTGAGCAGGATGGCTTCGGACACGAGGAATCCCGAAGGAATCGCGCTCGCCGGTCCTCACCGCTATCGTGGTGCCCTGGCACTGGCAGTGGGGCAACCTGGTGCCGCTGTGTGGCAGTCCTGGCTGCAGGGTGGGCTGGTTGGAAGGCAGTTCGGTGACCTTGAGCCACCTTGTGAATGGCATTCGCTAAGTAAGGACTTAGCCCACAGGATTATGCAGGGAGACTCCCCGCCGTGAGGCTGCGGGATGAGCCCTGCCAACACATTGGAGGGAGATGGATCCAAGGGAGAGATGGATCCTCAGCCCCGGACATGAAGCAACTCCACGGGTGCAGCTATAAACTTTTATTTTTTACATCAGAGCGGTGATAGAACAGTTAGACCTGAAATTGGAGCTTGCTTTACAGTGCTTCAGATACTTTTACACGGGCAAAAGGAAAGTGTACAGCATTAAATTTGTTTATGCAGTGTTTTTATAATAGCTAATTCATTTAAGCATACAGATACACAGACGGCAGTGGGATGACTGGCCAACCCACACAGATGTACACCTCCAATCTGGCATCCCATAACATTCATAAAATATGTCAACACAGTCTGGATCCCTTCCATAGTTTATGTTAAACTATTGGTGTTCATACCATACAAACAAAATATTTCATGTTGTTAAAATTTGTGTCCCTAGTAAATAAATATAAAACGAAACACATTCCCTCTAAATGCACAAGCCGTGCACAGCAGCGTTCAAGCAATATGTACTGTTTGTACTTCTAGTAACATTGGAGAAATTAACATTTGTGGAGCTGTTTATCATGCAGGCAAGCGATAATACGGAGGCCCTGGTGTTTTAATAGCATTCTCCTTTGAGCTATGATGTCCCTCCTATAGCTACTTGCTAGATCCTCAATACGGGGACTTGGCGCGTCTTGCAGGTGGGGAGGACAGGATCTGGTCAGGGCCATGGCTACAAGGGGGAAGTCTCATGGCCTGAGCATGCCCCCGATATTGCCCATGCTGTAGTAGCACTGTCCTTCTCTGTCCCCAAACCTCCTTCTGTAGGCGCAGGTTATTGGCATAAAATAGGTTTATCTGACATGGAGTGTCCTTGAACGATACGAAGGCGGCAGCTCTCATAGAATCACAGAATCATAGAATGCCCAAGGTTGGAAGGGACCTCTAGAGATCATCTAGTCCAACCCCCCTGCACACGCAGGGTCACCTAGAGCACGTGGCACAGGACTGCGTCCAAGCGGGTTTGAAGATCTCCAGAGAAGGAGACTCCACAACCTCTCTGGGCAGCCTGTTCCAGGGCTCTGGCACTCTCATTGTTAAAATTTTTTTCCTTAAGTTCCTGTGGAACTTTTGGCACTTCAGTTTCTGGCCGTTTCCTCTAGTTCTGTCGGTGGCCACCAGTGTAAAGAGGCCAGCACCATCCTCCTCACTGCCTCCCTTGAGGTACTTCTAGACACTGCTCAGGTGCCCTCTCAACCTTCTCTGGGGTTGTTGCTGGGTGTCACTCCATAGCTCTTGCTGGGTCCTCAGCATCCTTGTGCCTTGTCCACACTGGGCTTTGGGCTTGTTTAGACGAGATTTTTTCCCAACCTGGTCCCAAGCAAGACTGTTTCAAATGCTGCAGCTTCCATTCGCCTCTGATATTTTATTTATTGCTATTTAATGATTGAAATATTATTTCTATATGTAGACTGCCAGCAATAACTTATGTCACTAATACATAACCTTGAATGTAAAACAGACATACTGCAAAATAGTGTAATATTATACTGTATAGTAAAATAGGTATGCTGTCTGTATGTCTAATGAGTAATATTTCCCATTAATACACATTTCTGTATTTCAGCAATTCCAGATCTATGACACAGGCCCATCAAAGAAATGCATGGTAAACAAGATACAATTTTGTTCCAGCTGTGCAACATAAAACTACTTAGCGAAATTAGAGAGTGGTGTATGCAGAGGCACTGGAGGATTAAGCAGATATTTAGGTGTACCTTCACCTTCCCGTGATTAACAAACATGCCCATCAAGATAAAGGAATGGTGTCAAGGGAAGAAAGCAATACTTAATCATTAACACACAACTGCAGAAATGCACTGCTGTTAGACATGCAGAAGTCAGTAAAATCACATGCTGTTTGGAGAGGATTGAATTATCTTCAAGCACTACCATCTAATTAAATATGTATATATTTCTAGGGCCTGAGCTCTGGAAAGTGTTTCTATTCAAAAGAGAGCTTAAGCATATGCTTAACTGTGGAATGGGGGCTTGAAGGAGGTATTAGATTGTGTAGTCAAAAAGTACATTTAACAGAGGAGCAAGAGAACTTGTTTCACAATCAAGACTGATGGCAATTTACTATAATATCAATTGCCTAGTTTCATTACTTCATTTGAGTTTTTTTTCTGTTAGATGATGCAAAATATTGTTAAAAATAAGAAAATTGTTCTTTTTGGTTAGCAGATGGCTTATGACTAGCCCAAAATTATTATTTTTAAATTAAAACTGCTCCTTGTTGAAACTTTCTATGTTGCAGTTCAGCCAAGAGAAAATTTATTAAAATGAAATTATGAACTTCTGAAAAGCAGGATTTGTAATGGAAACACAGATACAACCGCAACTATAACCATGTGAACCACGCTGCTATTATTTACTATGGTAACATTATAAAAGACTACACTGTTTGGGCCATTATCCTTACAGTTTTCTTTTCAGTACAAATCATTATATTTATTATCTGTCTTCTTGTATGGAGGGTCACAGAAAAGGCCAATCAAAAGCAGGAGATGCCTGCTTTTCAAAAGGAAATTGGGCCTATTTCTAATTCTTTTTCTTTATCAAATACAAGGAGTGCAGGGTTTTTTTGTGAAAAATTGTTTCATGTAAGATAAAAGTGCAGATTATTGGTGAGAAAATGACACATTTTTTCCTGCATCTTGAAGATTCTTGGGAGATATTGCCAGTTTCCCTAAGAGGTTTTTACCTTTCTTACTCAAAAATGCATTTCCTTACAGACTTCAAGCAGCAGGTGCTGGGGCTCTCGCTATTTATTTGGGAATATACTGCATTATTCACCTACCACTGACTCAGACATATGCTTTGGCAATATAGTATGTTACAAAGAGTACTATACACAGTATCAGAAAAATTGATGTTTTTAGAAATACTCATTTCTAATTTATAGGATACAAATACACTCAGGTTTTGCTTGCTCCTTTCCTTCTTTCTCTTCCTTTATGCCTGTGAAAATACTAATCTTACAGCCATAATCCTTGGATCCCAGGTGTCTTTCCTTGTAGTAGAGACTCATAAACTCGTGCCAGCTTTTTAATGCTTTCTGTGACTCAGTTTCTCAAGCTGTAAGAGGGATCTGATGACAATTCTCTCCTACAGGTTGGGCAAGATGCAATAACTGCTCAAAGTCTCCAATGCAAAATATGAAAAAATAGCATTGAAATTACTTTTGGAATGGGCTCCATGGCCTTTGACTCATCACAAGCCTGAGATGAAAAGTCAGCTACCACTCCCCTCCTTTTCTCTAAAGCAGCAATTCTACTTAAGCTTTAAGGGAGTCTATCAGAGCATTATTATTCTGTATTTAAAACAGCTTTATAATGTTTTCTTATCTTATCTGTGATAAAATTTATTTATTAAAAGTATGTCTTGGAACTATAGTGAGTCAATATTAATACCGATGGTTTAATACTATTATCAGCTTGACAACTATGCTTAATTCAGTAAACATTCCTGACATTGTAAACGCGGCCAGTATAGCTGTTGTTAACACAAAGTAGGCAAATTGATTGACAAATATGTTTAGAAGAACAGGTCTCCGAGAGACTATGGATCAGTTGTTTACTGATAACTGGTAGAATGCTCTGACTCGATGGCTAACAGTTAAGCTTAAAAAAAAAATCACAACTGCTGTTTGATGAAACAATATTCCTGTTTTTCTCAGACTGTGTTGCCAGTTTGCAAGTAGTAACTCCGCACAAAAAAGCTATGCCACAACTAGAAAATGATAGTGCTGCTAATACACAGTGGTCTTTACAAAGTTGTGACACCTCAAGCTTTTCTCGGTGTGTGATGACGGCCTATAACAATTAAAAATTGTTTTATTTATAAGGAAGGCAGGCCTTGAACATAAGAGCTAGCCCAAATGGATTTTATTTTAGACTACCTATTGTTATCTCAGAGTATGTCAATATTACGTGCTTCAAAAGAATGGATAGGAAATGTTTATCAGTAGACAATGAAGGCAAATAGATTGTTTATGACAGTATAGGGAATACATTTCTTGGCAGGATTTTGAAGTGCAGTCAGGAGGGTCATTCTTGTGGCTGCTTTTGTTGACATTCATCATAACTGAACATCTAGATTGTAAAATATGTAATGTTTTTGCACCAAGTGATTCTCTAGGTACAGCGTATTGTGTTTGTATTGGACTTTGACGGCATAGTCACAAAAGATAGGATGTTCAAATACTGCATATACTACTGCTGCTTCTGTTTTAAATGTTTCTTTAATTGCTCAGTGCAATTTGCAAATCACTATCAAATTTTTTCCTAGATTTTTTTTCCAATGAGCTTAGATTATTTTTTCCACTATTTGTGAGATTCCTTATTTCTGTCAGTGAAGCCTAGAATTAATTTTTGGAAACAAATAGAAAACCTCAAAATCTGTTGTTTTAAAATATCATGCAAGAACTAATACTTATATTTCGACTGAGGCCATTCCTGGATTGGCTTTACTAAACAATGGTCTCAATGTATTAATTTTACCACTTCATAAATATAATGTCTGACAAGGTAAAATCACGTAGTGAACGTAGTGAATGTGATCAAGAAATATTGTGAGGATTATAGTAATAGAGCTAATTTTGTGAAAATATTGCATTTCATATCAGCTAATTTTGCACATTAATGTCCTGTTAGTAGTACAGGGAATCCCAGTTTTTACAAGGTCTATAAAAACTGCTAAACAAAAGGCAGTGAAAGGAAGCCTGGAGAAGCAAAACCCTCCTCACCACCCAGAGCCTTTATACTGCTCTTTCAACAAAGCACTGGAGTCTTTACAACTAGTCACCAAAAATAATAGTCTCAATGTGTGTAATCACTGCAGATAGTAGAGCACATTTTATTTATTACTGAAGTTATTAATGGTATTGTATTTTTAAGACTACAAATGACATTTCCTTTATTTACTACAATTTAGGTGGCTGTTCCAGTCTACCCTGAGCTTGCCCTAAATAACCTGTTCAGGATATCTATCTTTTTTCCATTGGAAGCAGTCGCTGCTAGCCCTGTTTCCAAGCAGGCCGGCTTTGTTCAGCTGGTGACCACGGCAGCAGAGCCCAGCTCAGCCTCCTGCAGAGCACGGCCCTCCTGCAAAACGACCCAGGTGCCGAATTCAGCCTCTTTGGAGGGCACATTTTATTGCTCCTTGCTTGGGTTTACCATGGGTAGAAAGTGGGCATAAAATTATCACCCTCAGCTCCACAGTGGCTGGCAAAAGCATCATCCCCAGTCCAGAGCACCACAAACTTTGGCATCACCAGCACAGTTCCCTCCAGCAGAGCAGCACGTTGCCAGTGTGCCACGTTCTCCACTCTCAATTAATGTGCAAGTTCAAGACACAGCAGGACAGCTCTTCCAAAGAGCTCATCTCACTTAACAGGGGCCACATTTTAGGGGCTGCTGATTGGAGAGCTGATTTTGAGAACGTCTCTCTTCGCACAGAGGTTAGCCCTGTGCCGCATTCTTGTAACACAAGGGTGGAGATGTTTTTGCACACAACAGCTGTTTGGAATTGCAAGCCTTAAGATGTACTGGCTGTTGCTGCTCCATTATGTGTCTTAAAAACAGAAATGAATGATTTGGCTAACAAAACAACCATGTGAAGTAGATAGTCCGTAACATCTGAAAGTCTGGAAAACTTGAGGAACCCGGTAGTGATAGAGGAAGACAAAATATCTTGAATATCCTGATTTAAAGACAAAATATCTTGAGTATCCTGATTTACAGTCCAGATTTGCAGGTCAAATGATATGATCCTTTCAAAGGCTTAAGTGACATTAACGGAGCCCAAGAAAGCCAAGCTCACACGATAAGGAGCTAGGAGGAAAAAGCTGGGGGCTCATGATATGACAGGAAAACTACACTAACGGAACAGCTACGCAAGGGGAACTGTAAGTTACACAATCAGGGACATTTCATAACACTTCTCTTTTTGGCCTTGTGGTCCAGCCACAATGCCACTTTCCTTTCTCCATTAACATTTGCAGTATTAGTCTATTAACAAAAATTAAATAAATGAAAAGCCGGAAATATAAAAATATATAAATAGGAAAGCAAGTAATTAAAGGTGAAAATTTCAGAAACTGGAATCCAGTCATAATATTTATCATCAAATAACAAACTAGGTATTGATGATAAAGTTAATGCCAGGGTTTCAAAGACAACTTTAAGCCCATCTGGAACTCCTAGCTATAACATTTTGTTCACATATAATGCAGAGGAACAAATACATCTTTGAAAGTTTCAGTGTAAATAAATCCTCCCTTCAATTTGGTAAATCGGAGAAGAAAGCAGCTTTGTTCTACCACATTTCCAAGGGCATTAAAGATGCTTGCATTCGCATGTATATGAAAAACCTCACCCTCTTAGCTGTTCTCAACATTGAAATCCATTATTCTCATTAAAAAGAGCTTGGCACTAAAATCTGAAGATTAAAAGTATTTGGAGATGCTTAAATCATCAACCTTTACTGATATGCACTTCAAGAGAAATCACCTAACATTTAGATCAGATACCTACCATACAATCTGAAAGAAAGCTATTAAAATTGTTCCCTCTCTCCTTTGTAAGTTTGCCAGACTCTCACATGGTATGGTGCATCATGTTGGCATACAGCATGATGCTGCATAAACAGCATTGCATTGTAAATCATCAGAAATATGTGAAAATTCATTTGGATCTGCCACCAGCTATCAATTTTGACAAGGAATGTATCTGCTCCAGCTTAATTAGAGAGGATGAAAGCAGGGCCAGCAGGTCAGCCTCCCCCAGCCCTGCACACCAAGGGACTGTACTTTGTCGCAGGCAGCTCGGAAAATCAAGAGAGGTCAAAACCAGAAGTTTTCTCCATGAAATTCAATAGGACACCCACTTCAGCAGCATACAACACTAATAACTATGGATTACAAATGTTAAATGACTTTAAAAAAAATGGGGGAGTTATTTTTCAAGTCACTCAGGGGGATATATTCATCTTTCCCCTTATCCAGTCTTAGAAGTGCGAGTTTGCAGACTTCACTGAAGCGCTTCCCAATTTACAGCTATGCAAAAGCGAGCGAAGTCCAACCTCTGGAAGAAGTTCTGCTATGGCTGAAAAATTCACTGGTGCCATTCCATCTGGCAGCTACTTACAGGATTTCATGTTTGATTTTCTATATTAGTGTGGTGCAAACGTATACCTAGTTGTCTAAACACACTATCACACAGATCAGAGCTATAATACTTGTCACACAGAATTACCCTTTAAATTTTAAATTTTTCTCTCCTTGTTTCACTCCTTTTTGTCTTATTTTAATTCTGCCTTCTGTGGACACTACATTAATACAATTTTTCCAACAAGGTTAGGAAAACAGATTTTAAAAATTCCTTTAAATTTTCTTACACCCTGAATTTCATCCTGTCTCCTGTACAATTTCATTTTACAAAGTAAATGCACTATCCCACCAGTCTGACTAGATACTTTGTGCCCTATTCTTTTACTGGTCTAAAGGTGACTTTCATTTTCATGTTGACTTTACTCTGGACCTGTTTAGAAATAAAATTGCTTTGCAATTATTTCTACTTAGAGGAATATGACAGCTAGAATTTTTATGTTAATTAATCTTTGTTTTTTTTTTATTACGGTATGGCTGCCTATCATAAATTTCCTAGCAATCCCGTTTTAATGCATTCTATAAATTATTGTTTTCTCCCAGCCCCATCATGCCTTGCAAATAGTTAAGTTGGCATAGATTTCTGTTGTTTCCCCTAACATACATTGTATGTGTAACTCAGCAGGAATGGTTTGCATCTCTGAAAATAAATGTGATTAGGAAGGGTGCTCATTAGGAATGAGTACTTGATGAGACTGTATTCTTATTGTGAGTATGTGTAACAAAATTAGAGCACATTAAAGAAGATAAAAAGTAATATCAAATCCAGTGCTTGAAGGGAACAAACAAGGCATTACATTTCTCCTTGTTTTGCTGGCTCAGTGAATTTAGGAAGCCACTGTTTCCTCACCTGCATACCCAGTTAAAGACCATCTGTTTCCTGTTTAAACGTAGTATCTTACATGGTTTTTCCAAAACGTCTCTTGCATTAATCAACACAATCTAGAATTTGATTTTTTTGAGCACATGGAAAGCACCCTTCATCTGTGTCAGACATGAGCATTCTACTTCTGCAAATCAAACCTCGCAGTGAGGTTTGTTCCAAGAAAGGAATAAAACACAGTTATCGACCTGGTGTAAGGGTTGCCCAGCACCCCCTGACAGTTTTGCAGCAGAAACAGAAACCATTTCTGCAGGGGAACTACCCAAATCCCCAACCAACCTCTTTTAATCCTCTTGCAATTGTCACTTCACACTATACTTTTGGCAGGAGGAGGCACTTCCCACTTTATCTCTTCTCTCCTGCCACTGTTAGTGGTGCACTCCAAGAAGAAAGGAGCTGATGGGGGAGAGGGGACAGGTTGAAGTCCCCTTCCCCACCACGACCACCACCTGGAGACACACAGATCACCAAATACAACCCAGCATTAAGTGAACTGACTTGCAAGAGAAAGCCAAGCTGGGACAGCAGGCAGCCTCATGAAGGAGGCTAGTGTTATTTTGCTTGTAGGCTAGACGCATAGACCACTTAGTCCAAAGTGGTACTCAGTGCCTCAGTGCAAAGAAGAAGTGAAATTCTTCACAGCATTGATTTCAGTTGTTTCAATATGAGCAAAGTGACATAGCTTCCCTTGCCTTGTTCTTGAATGTGGCTCAATTACCTTGGCTGAAATTTTCTCCAAAAATTCAGCCTGGGGCAAACACAACGCATGGAACATTTTTTTATCCCAAACAGATGAAATTTGGCTGAGATCTAGGTAACTGAAATCAGCAAAGTGTCTGGCAACCTTAAATGAGAGGCAGTGTTTCCAGTCCCACTTATAATGTGCTGAAAAGGCGGCGTGAATACAGAATGAAAACTAGTAAAGTGAACTGCAAGAGCTGAAAAATCGCAACATTTAGCAGCTTGATCAGAGGTGCAGAGAGTGCAGCTCCGGGAAAGGAAGTTATTCCCGCTCCTGCGTCAAGTAAGTGAGGATGATAAACAGAGAAGGGCACAAAGGGTTAAAGCTTATACAGCTGTTCCTTCCTGAGCGTACTGAACTGAGCTAATATTGTTAGAAGACTTAAGCGACTTATGTTTCTCTATAATAGGGTGATTTTCTAAGTTTATAGAAGCAACAAAGAATGTAGAGCATTTTATATAAAGGTGGAAAAAGAAGTTCAAAATGAACATTCATTGAAAGGAGTAATGTTGCTGACAGAGACATTTTATGGGAGAAGAAGCATTGGGCTCAATTTGAGCCCTAAGAATCTCAATGACACCAAGGTCCTACATCTAGACATCACTGACATCTAAGGACATGGGATCACCCAGTCTAATCCTGTAGGTACCTAAGCTTCCCTGACACCTTGGGTGAACACAGAACTGCCTAAACCCCAACAGTCTTAGAAACCTTGGCCCACTAATCACGCTTAAAGACCAGGAGCTGCAGGGTTGCCATTCTGGATGTGCCGCTGGTGGGACTGGATCTAGTGGGTTGACACACGCAGAAAGAGAGGAGGAAAGGCTGGCTGTGTGCAAGCACCTTTTTATCTAGCAGCTCCATGGGCTTTTAATTCAAACTGTGAAAGGTCCAACTTTAAAACTTCCCTTCCTGTTGGGCCCTTAAATCACATATTGCATTTCCCCAGATAGCATCCTTGGGTAGCAGATCTACAGTGGGACATTTCCGCCTATCCTGGTGAACCCGTGCAACATAACTAAATATTTATTTGGGTTGGTGAGTGAATGAAGCAAGAAAATAGCTCTCTAATGTGATTTTTAAAGACACCTGAGTGAGAAAGGGTAGGTGATATAGATAAATCCTTTTCCTTAATAAGTCAGCATTTTGGTTTAATGAATGTAACCCCTAATATCTACAGCTTCTTGTTCATCCCACACGGGAACCCTGAGAACCAAATCTGGACTGGGAACTCCATTAGATGGCAGAATGCTTTAACATGACAAAGTTCAACATAGCTGCAAATAAATCTCTCTGCTCACTTCCCCTTTGAGATGACTTCCTTCCTTGTTTCCTGTAACTGGATGTTTGCTACACAGAAGAGGGGGCAGGGTGACTACCTGGTGTAAATCTTCCCCTCCACCTGCTGCTATTTTTAATTAAGTTAACCTTTTTGGCAGTATTTCTGAATTGACATATTCTCCACTTCACCAGTCTCTGTTGTAGTCTTCTGAAGACAGCCTGGTAAAGCTACATGCATCACATCATCTGACACACTAAATATGCAACCTCCTTACTGGATTTATAAAGAGACTTTCTCTGTTGGCCTCATATTAATAAATGACACCACACAGAAAATGGAAATCTTTACTTGGAAATGGAAATCTTTACTCGAATAACCTTCCTGCAGCCTCTATTCCTGTTATATAGGATATTTTCTAGGAGAAACAGATCAGAAAATATCTGCCCTGAGACCTTTCCTATGATGTGCTTCAGACCTGGGGCAGCCTCCTTCATTGTACAGCTTCTTTTTAAATTAGTCCAGAAGAATCAGTGCTTTTCACTACCTTTACCAGTAAATACTCACTCCTGTTACAATTTCACCTTATAATCCATCCATTTAATTCAAATTAACAAACTTAGAAAAAAAAAAAAAGAAAAAAAACTAAAGGGATGCAGGGAAAGAGTCAAGTTCAAATACAAAAACTCGCTGCTTTTATGCCCACGATGTTTCTCCTCCAACCACGGCTTATGCACTAGCTTGTGCGATACAGTAGCTCCCTGGTTTTTACTTCAATGATTTCACAGTGTCCAAAACACAGATAAATAATTCCACCAGCCTAAAGTTAGTTGCTTTGTTCTTCCCTCTAGTATTTTCTTTCATCTCTTCTTTCTCTTTTGACCTCCTCTTTCTCATTTCCAGTTCTTTGTCTCTCTTTCCAATATTATAATGCCTTTCCCTACTTAAAAAACTTATGCTCCACTTCCAGTTGCAGTGGAACTTGTTTAGCTTTCCCTTCTTCTGTCAAAATCTGCTTTTTCTTTGTATTGCTCCCTCCCTTCCTTTTGCTAATCTGTTCTTTTCTTTGGTCACCCAAACACTTTGTTTCTTTTTCTCTATAGAGTTTCCATTATCTTTCTCCTTTTGTCTCTCTTTCACCTTCCTTTCAGTTTTTTTTTTCCTTCTTTCTTTTCAGACACATTTTCTTTGTTTCATTACTATCCCAGAATATTTATTTGCCAACTTTAATGGAAAAAGATTTATTCATTCTTTCTAGTTTTTCCACAGACTTACTTCTCTCATCTCTCTCTTTTTGACTTCTAAGTATTTCTAAGTATTTAGATAATGTCAGAAGCCCCAAATATGTCCATCCAAGAACTGGTGTAACTTAAGTAAATGATACTGTTGATCAGACGTATATGAGATTAAGGTGTGATTGAAGAGGACATTTGGATGAATCAGGGACACATTTGGTGACACCGGCCTGGCAAGGAATAATAAAAGTTCACTGATTTTGAGGGTCTCAGAAACTCCTCAGTGCTATCTACAGCTTAATCAGACAACCTGAGGAGCTGTGAAGAACATGGGAAAGCCAAGGAAGATGAATTAGAGGAATATTAATTTTATATTATGTCTCTTCTTATGTTTTTCTTTTTGGGTCATCAGCATTTTGGATCTGTCAAAGCACCTGAGAAGAGCTGCTAATATTTATTGTTATAATTCTGCTAAGTTACGCTATTCAGATCATTGTTGGCTCTGCTGTGATTACTTCTAATTTGGGAGTAAAGTTAATTCCTCACAGAATCAAGTTATTAGGATAATCTCCTAGCATATGTTTATCCTAACTATACTTTTTTGGAGCTATTCCAGCAGGTAATTTTAGGTTTAAAAAAAAAAAAAAGGCAAAAACAAAACCCGGTTTTTCTACTGTAGTTGTGACTTGACTTTTCTATTTTAATGGGGTTATTGGGGTTTTGATTACTGTTACCTCTTTCTAACTTTTAATCTTTTATTTTAAAAACTGAGGGTTGGGTTCTTTCATTCTTCCAAATTAGCTTTCAGAGTGTAAAATGAAGGCCTGGCACTCCAGTGTGGATGTTAGCTACAGGATAATGTTTGTGGCAGAGAAGTATACAAGGCAAAGAAATGGCTTTTGTGGGTGATTAAATGCTGAAGTGAAGCTGAGGTGTTTGATAACCACAGAAGCTATTTATTGTGTGTATACTCCAGTGCCATGAACATTATTCCTATTATACAACAAGACAAAGGAAGATTCAACAAACCATAACGAGAGAAGGATGACGGGTTTTTTGGTTGTTGCTTTTTTTGCTTGATGGAAATTTGAAAGTTCTCTTGCATTTTCTGCCTTTCCTAACATTTTCTTTGGGGTGATGATAAAGACCAAAAGACAAAGATTGGCCTACACAGCATAGTAGTAGGGTCAAAATTCTGAATAAATATTAGAAGTTATCATGCCTTATCATCAAATAGCAGTGCTCGCTGTTTCAGTGACTGACCACAATAATAATTTTCATTAAAACCATTTCTAGTTTATTTCCTTAGCTTGTAACAAATACGTTCTGTAAAAAAATCAAGGATTATTACCACTTTTTTTTTTCTTAATGAGATATATCAAGAAGATAAAGGTAATATACAACCTTCTATGTGCCCTGTTAATGTTCACAGGAGTAACATGAATTCAGAAAATATTGCAAAATTAATCTCACCAATACTAAAATTCTGAGGAGCTCATTTCTACTAGCCCCCTACTATTTTACTGCTGTCCATGTGCTGTATTTTGCTATTTTGGTGATGGGCTGAACTGCTAGCCAGCAAGCTAAGAGGTGTCCAGAAGAATGGTTCTTGTAGGGAGCTTAAAATATAGGGGGATTTGAGCACAAAAGATTCAGAGCATGGGAAAACATACCTGTGACTCATTACCATTACTTCATAGGTGCCATTTCCTCTTTAAATCATTTTAGCTGTTAAAAAAGAGTAGAAACAAAATGGGGTGGCCACAGTGACCGGTAACCCCATAGACGCTATGAATGGTGAGAGGAAAATGGGTACAAACAAGTGCCGACTCTGTTTGTAAATGCTTCTCATTAAACAATTATGAGCGGGGAATACATTTGTGAAGTGTGAACTCTGTTTGCAAATCATTTGCCAGTGGATAAACAAAGCTGACTTTGTTAAACCAGGAGACGTGATTTAACCATCTGTAGTCACAACATCCCTGGGAGTTACGTGGCTGTTTTTATACCACTTCATAGGTGGGAAAGTGAGGCACAGACAACATTTTTTTGAATCACTAGGAAAATCGAATGTGAACTAGCCCAAAGCAAACAAAAAAAGCCACTGCCAGCATGCTATGGTTTTATTTTTGTGTTCGTACACCTCCTAGCAGGAAATAATGCTGATTCTCTACTAATTTTATTATTTTAGTCTGTGAATTTCAATTTTACAGCACTCGCAGCCTGCCAGAATTCTGGTCCGGACTCATTCCTTCAGAGCAGGTCGCTGCTCAAAGTTATCCTAAGTCATTAAAACATTATCTGGGCATATTGTTGAGTACTTGCTGCTTTGAAAGGTGCTGGGCTGTCATCACAAACTCACCGAGCATGGAGTGAGATTAACAGGGCCTTGCACCTGCTGGGCGCAGAGGCTCCTTCACCTGGTTTTCCTCCGGTTTGAACATCATCATGGACAACTTAGCAGATGGAGGTCCCTTCCCGGGATGCAACTGCTGAGGGCATCTCACTCCCGTGACCCGTTGCACCAAGCACCCCCGAAATGCATTCCAGTTTTGATTAGGGAAAAATATATATATATATGTATGTATATTCTCATTATTATTTGTGTCTCTATCCATTATTTACAGAATTTTGACATTTTTTGTGTGTTCATTTTGAAGTGATAGCTGCTGTTAAATTGTTTATGAAAAATAAAGGTGAACTAATGGAAGTTTACCTTAATGTAACAGTGCTTTGGACTTGGTGGTTCTAGCAGTTATTTTTCATGTACAAATTTCCATCTGAATTACAGGATAATATTGTTGCTCTTGAGGGAAATGTGGCCGCTATTTTCTTTGTGGTGTTCAGTACTAATGTGGTCCGTATTTAAATGACAAATAAAGTTCTACTTATTTTAAATTATCTTGAATGACTATATCATACAGAAAGGACTGTTGCTTTCAGACATATCGTTTAGAAGGGGATTTCCATTCTCCTATGATGTGACCTAATTTCAAAAAAAATGAGATTGGGAGTTGTGTTCTCCTTGTTTTACACAGCAGATGTTAATGCCATTATCTACTTAATTTGAAAGCGGCAGTGATTTCCACTCTGTTTCTTCCTTTGAGTGTCATTGCTGTATCAAAAATGCTGTGAAGTGTAGCAAAGGTCGTTTGAAGTTACACCCAAAATGCTGGCCTGACCTTATAAAAAATAATTTTTTAAAAATTGTATGAATTTGGCAATCTGTAGCATAATTATTTGATACCAGAATGTACCAAATAACAGAATTATAGGACTGTGATTATTGTTCAAAAGAAAAAAAAACACTTCTTAAAAACACATTTTATGTTTTATGCCACATTCTTCCTTGGATTACACACCTGCTTCGAAATCATACTGATTTGGGTAAAAGGAGACTGCCCATATTATTTCATACTAATTTAATCCTAGTGGTTGCGAGACCAAGCCCTCACAGCTCATAGGACAAATGCAAAGTAAATTTTACTTGCCTAAACTTTCAGAGATTAAACTGTGTGCTCCTTGGTTTAATTATCACTAGTCATAAAGATTTTACGTTAGGAGCTGGCTAGCAATTTATCCATAAGGCATGGGATAGGACAGCTTTTCTCATAGCTGCAAGGACTGCAGATATAAGACAGGTTAAGATAGTTATATCGCTAAATATTTATGTCCAGATAAAGTTATGTAAAGATAAAAATGCTAAGAACTGCCTTCTACTTTAGAACAGCAATCTGTTCTGATCACTATGCAACTTTAAAATGTATATGCTGTCTGTGATTCATCAGTATCTGCTTCTCTAAACTTAAAAAATCTGCCTTGGTGTCACATTAATTCTCAGCATATTTAATCCCTTAAAAATGTTAAGATTCTGGTTTCTGAGCCCAGCTCTTGGAAATACACTGCATTGTTAAATGTTCTTATGCTTCTTTTTTATATTTATGTTTGAATTTAATAATTTGACAATTCAGATACTTGTCACCTGGTGGTCTATAGTTTTGCTAAAAATCAGATCCACAGTGTATTGAGCTTCATCAGTGTTAAGATAAGACACCTATAAGAAAAACTGGGATGCTAACTGAATAGGTGTTGGTAATTCAGTAGGTGGCATTCTTCCCTCTGAGTGGTAGCAGAGGACTGAGTTGTCTGTTAACAAAATATTAGGTATATGATTAAAAATGAATTCCTTACACTTGAGGTAGTAGACACTTGTCTAAACCAATACATAAAAATACTTTTATTTTATGAACAGGAAAAGAAAATGTGATTGATCAAGTACGCAACAATAAAGGCTGCAAATTATAATTTGGAGAACTGATAAGAAATCTTTTGGCAACGTGATCTAGTGGATGTTGGTTCTTGGACAAACTTATGTGTCATACCAGCTGGATGCTGAAGAAGTTATAACATTAGTATTGTGAGGGAGAATTACCAGAAATACCAGAGGTGCAATGTAGCTAAGCATTTATACTGAATTACATGGAAACAAGAACTGAAACTAAAATTCCTGTTGCAACATTAGTTATAATTTTTTTCTAATAAAGGTAAATTTCCCTATAGCATGTTGGGATAGATGTGGTACCATGTGGCTGTGATAGATGTTACCATGTGTATGTGGTAAATTAAAAGCTGTATAAATGTCAGCTCAATTTAAACAGAGATGTAAACTGACATTAAGCTAGGAGGAAATCATCTGGTATTCTAATATACTTATTTTACATGGTAAATAATGGCAAAAAAGTCATCTTTCTTTCTCTGAGCTGAACTGTACATCAAAACACAACCCTTTACTTCCCATTTCCCTTTAATATCTTATTATTCAGTGCCCACTCCCATTTCCTACTCTCTGCCTGTGAATGTCATTTTTAATGTAATAAAAAACAAGCTGTAATATTACTTCAGATGTACAACCATTTTTCCTATACTCCTTCTAAGCTATAGTACCTATACAAGTAACATAAGATGGAAAAACACTTTCCAAGAATATGATTGTCTTGAATCAAGAATTAAGAATATGATAAAAATATCCAACTAAACAAAAACTAATAGGAAGCAAAGTCATACAGACTTGTGGCTGCCCTGGAGAGGATCCAAAGCACTTGAAAGTGCTATAAAGCATTACTGGAGAAACCCTGACATTAATGCTCTTAAAAAGGTGGGTTTGAGAGAAACATTTCTATGAAAAGCAATCCATGGAATATTTTTGCTGGTGGAAAATGAAAGAGCTCTTCCTTCAGCTGTATGGTCATAGTTCTGAATCCAGGCATTTTGGCAACGGTACAGTATGCAAACAAACATAAACTTTGTAAACATATGATTAGGCAGAGCTCTTCTGCTGGATTCCATGGTTAGGGTGGTCATAAGATCCTCAAACAAAGAATTAATGCATTTGTATATGCAATCCCCTTAGTGTCATATTATGAAATTGTAGCAAAAACCCCTCCAAGAAGATTCATGTGGTGATGAAATACCATCCATAGTATTAGCAATATAAAACAAATCCATTCTTAGCAAACATCCCAATATTTCATTTCCATATTACAAAATATTTTGTTTTCAAAATAAATATCTACTAATTCAGACTACAGTCTTACCTTTATCTCATAGAAGAAAATGTAGGAAAAACCTTGTAGATTTTATCTGTTGTCTCTATTTCAACAAACTAGCTTTGCCAAATAGAAAATAGAAATTTAATGTCTACAGAAAGGATGTCTGACCAGGAAAAGAGAAGCATAGAAATTAAATCTAGAGTTGAGAAGATAATTAAACAGAATATTAACCCTACATTAAATGATGGTGTTTTGTAAAATTATTTTTACTTTGAGGATTGGATTTTATTTCACATTTGAATTGAGATTCATATTTGAATTTACCAATTCAATTTTTTTCTATAAAAAGGGTATGATTCAAACAAAATGCTGTAAGTTTTGGTTAGAGAAATAGTTAATTTCTTCTGACATTAACTTAAAAATGGTTGAACTGAGAAAAAAAAATATTTCAGGTTGACCCAAAATAAATTTTTAATTATCTTTTATTTCTGGACAGAACTGAAAGATAACAAAAAATTGTACTGTTCTAGTGAAAAGAAAGTAAAAATAAAGACAGAGGAGACTATTTAACCTTACTGTGGTGCAGAAGCTAAAGAAAAACTTAACAAAATTCCTGTATTTTTTTAAAAATAAACCAAGTAAAATTACTGTTGGTGCTATTCATAATATTCTATGGAAGATTCTTGCTTTTCTTCCTTCGTGACAGTGCAAAACAACAGACTTTAGATAAGTCTTACTTGAGGGTTCATCTGAGACAAATAATTAGTTTCTTGTGTGTGATGAGATATCATTTCTTAGTGATGCAACTATTTAAAAAGATTTATAGCAAGAAAAGAAACATCCTGTCTCTTTCCACAGCAGTATGGACTGCCGTGTGGAAGGATGGAAGAGAAGAGTTCTCTCTTAGTCTAGTGCTAACATGTTAGTTAGGAAACGTGGTGTGCATTCATTGTAATTTAATGGAGAATTGTTGCATCTGTGGCAATCACCATGCAGAGCTCAGCAGACACATGTTACTTTGAAGACAAAATACATTTGGTACCACTTAGATTGTATTCCAATATCTTGAATGAGAACAATAGTGGATAGGCCTGGAAGGAGTATCCGCGGTTGCTTACTCCAATTCACTCTTATCACTATTGATCTTATTATAATTTCTTTTAATCTGGCCTTTGTCATTCATTATATTAAGCAGAGATAATGTATAATCATGTTCATCGTGTTCATGTTACACTAAAGGGGCAATCACCTTTAGGTAAAGGTCCTTAATGTATTACAGGATGGAGGGGAAGAATTTGGATAAAGTTTTGAGCAGAAAGTTCAGTGTTCACAGACATAGGAATGATACTGCTTGTATGGTTTTAGTAGTATATGACCAGGCATTGAAGAAAAGTTTTGAAGAAAAGTATATGTAACATATACATAATTATATGGAAAACTAGTTTTGCTGTGCTTTTTACCCAAGCCCTTAGTTAGCTGGTTGTGATCAGAAAACAAAGTTAGCGGTGAAAGCAGATTAGTTTTTTAATCTCATTCTATACATTTTTGGGAAAATCAGCTTTAAATCCTTGAGCACAAGAAGTTCTCAGATCTTTCCAGTCAATACCTTGCTCAAAAAGACTTTTCCCCTGGTTTTCCCTTGTTGTCCTACTTCAAGCGTCTTCCTTATCTCTTTGCCCGTTTGCCTTCCACCCTGCCCACCTGCATCTGGCACGAGGCACCTTTGGGGCACGAGTAGCCCCGTGGGGCTGGTGGTCCCTGCACTCTTCCCACCCCAGCCCATCACTCACCTTCCTCTGGCATCGCCCTAAGTCTGTGGTTTGTCGTCTTGTCTAGTTGTCGTTCTGAGGAGGGACTCTGGAAACCAACTGGCCCAGCTTAATTAGTTTATTGATTAGTACTATAAAGTCTATAACCAATTAGTGAGACTAGTTATTAATGTCCAATTCCGTAATAGTCTGTTACGGCAGGGATGCAGCCACAGCTGCAAAACAGAGCAACCACAACATATAGCTTGTCTTACCCTATGTGGTTCCCACTTTCTTGCTTCATCACATCAGAAAACTTCCACTCGATGCTCTTCACTCCCTAACTTCCTTGACCAGGAAGAAGGACACAACCAGCAGGTTTTGTTCTGTCTTGCTTACAAAAATAACTAATTCAGCCACTGGTAGAAGGACTTCAGTACTTTAACTGTTAATAAAATGTCTGCTTTGGAATAGAGTGCAGCATGAATACAAAACATATTGAGAATTTAAGATGTAGAGAAGCAAGACTTTGGATAACAAGGCAATAGATCCTATTCAATATCTTTCTCAATGAGATTTACTTACACCCATCATAAAAATAGGTTTCTTATAGAAACACTACAAAATTCACAGTTACTTGTTAATGCTTTAGTGGGAAATTAAGCATAGTATTTTAGAATTAGTAGTCAAACTTAAAGGAAAAATTAAAGAACACAGATAGTACTCAGTAATCTGTATTTGTGCTCTCATAACAAGCAGAACGTTCTTTTCACATATACAGGGATACAAATTCTGTGACTGAATAGATATTTTGTTATTATATGCTTTGAACTGTTGCATTTGGATTTTTAGACACATCTTCATGAAGAATGTTTTTGTTGCTTTAATGTAAGTGCAATATTTGAAAGTATCAATATATTATATAGCAGATAGGCTAAATAAAAAGGAAAGAACCAACATGGCTGCTCTGACAACACCCTACAGGAGTAAGGGAACCTTCTATCTGCAATGAAACATTTGGGTCTGAATGTGACCAATTCTGGCCAGCATCTTTAAGATAAATTACTAAATGTACTCCTTAGTTTACAATGGAATAAAAAATTCCTTTTGCTATGACAAGAAGCTAGGTTATTCTTTCTCTTTGCTACACTTCTGCTATCAAGATTTTTCTAAGCATGAGTTTTTATAAGGGTTACACTGTGATTTGCAATTTAAGGAGATATAGTAGTTTCTTTTTATTCCAGTGTTGTAATTTTCCTAGAATTTGATTATGAATGTTTTGATAGTGCTATCATTTTTTACAACATACCTCATTGTTCTTAAGAGATAAGCAAATTTACTGTGGCATTATATTAGCAAGGACTTTGTCCTTGTCAAAGAGGGGGAAGATGGTTCTTGTATTTGAAATGGCTTCAGCAACTTTCTCTGAGCTGAAAAGAGATACATTGAAATCAGTTTGCTGAAAAATAAGTTAATTGCCAAGTTTCATTATATGACGTTGTTTCGAAGAGGAAAGGCACTGTGATGGTTCATTACTACAGTATTTCTTGTTGAGTTCATTGATGCCTTTCACCCATGTCATAAACTGGAGTCTCAGGCTGAGACTCTAATTCATGGCAATACAGCAGTGCAGTTCATTTTTGAAACTCTGCTGTAATACTGTGCTAATGCTTCTTGCTGTCTTTTTCCAGAAAATAATTTTGCACCTTCTGCAAATCTTTTGCAAAATCCTTAAATAGGGAAGGATAAAGGAGCAAGTAGCAAAATAGTATACTCCTTGATAAAGGTGTAAATAGCAAAAACACTTGTGGAAATCAGATATTTGACCCTTTGCAAACAGAAGAAAACAATTTGTCATTAGAACTGACACTCCTCTTTAGTCAACACAACTGCCTGTTGGAATGGAAATTTATATATAAAAGTGGGAGAACTCTTTCTTTCTTCTTGTCTGAGGTCTTCCTATAAATTTGCAGGTGATGAGAGAATCCTTCATTCTAATAAAAGAATAGGCCAGCTTACTGATTGGAGAAAATTACATGAAGTTTTTTAATCAAAGTCTCTGTGGTCTGCTGTCTGATTTTCTAGGCCAGATGTCAAATGTTTTTCACTGATGTCGATGTTGAAGTAATCACTAAGCCAATTCCAAGAATGAGTAAGTGAGACTGTAATAACATTTCATTTCAGTATTACATAAGCTTTTTTTCCCAGCTACGAACAAAGTAACAGGACCCCTCTGATTCAATATAATTACACAAACTATTACTTTGAAATTTGCGAGCCGGTTTTATGTGTGGTCAATTGCTCTATACATATATATGGGAGGATTCAGTACAAAATGCAAAAACACATTTACAAAGTTTTATATTTTTAAACATTTACATTTAATTTAAAACATAATTACATTTTTAGTATTTAATCTATTTTATGAAGTTTATCTTTCCTACTACAGTATTAACCAGTAATTTGAAAAGGCAAGAATTTACTAGAAAAAAAAAGACTTTGGTTTGCAGTTTAAAACTGTGGAGAGAAAGCGCTACCTGATTCAACAGACCAGGTACCTCAGTGAGTGAATCTCAGCTGATTACTATGGGAATATGGCATCAAATGGGACTATTTCATATTTTTTCTGCAGAATCAGGATTACTTATAGTCAACATAGAAGACAATCTATTAACACTGAACTCAGCAATGTGTTTTCTGTTGCTGTCTGAAGAAGAAAGCTGTGATGTAATGGAATGAATAGGCATTTGTTTTACACTTAGAGTAAAGAGAGAAGCAAATCTAATGGAGAATTATATGCAGTATACAGTTTTTTTTTTTTTTTTTTTTTTTGTAGGCATAAGTTACACACAAATAGCAATAAAACTTTAATCGAGTTGCAGGTTCAGGTCCTTAGCAGTTACAAACCAGGAGGGCGTTAGCATTATCTCTCGTACCACAATTCAGGCCCTTAGTGAGCAGTCATTTTGATTAAGCATCTTCTGCTTCACCTGGTGCACACCTGGTGAGCAGGTGAACCTGTTGTTCTTTCACTGTTTCACTCCTAGCCTGTGTTTTAGGCAGAATTATATCATTCTTCATGAGCTTTGCTCTGCTGCTCATTGCTGCAGTAACCAATGATAAACTGTGATGCTTTCACAAAATTCTTTTGAGAGGAGGAAGCATTATTTTTCTCATTTTGAGAAAATGAGGATGAGGAAAGCAAGGGCTGTCTCTTTTGCTGGGCTCACAGGAGAGATGGGGACTCCTGAGCACTGCAGTCCTGGGGCTTCAGCTCTAAATACAACAGCTATGTGTCTGATCCAATTGGAGGCAGCTCTTAGAGCATCGCAGGAGGGTGCTTTTCATGTACCTGCTCCAAAGAAGGGAGGCATGAGATCTTCTAAAGAAAAACTCTCTAGAACATTTTGATGGGATTTTCGGGCCCCTGGAGAGAAACTATATGCTTTTTCTCTATGTTCATTCTCAGAGATAGCTGAATCCATTTGGAATGAAAGTTCCCAAACTTATTCAGCCTGAGGAGAGAGACACGCAACAGGAAGAAACCTATTTCAAGACCAGAGTTTGAAGGCTGGAAAATGTGTCAGCAATGGGAATTGGAAGCTTAAAGTATAAGCAGTGCTACCAGTCTTACCTCTGGGAGCGGGGCAGTACACGCTGGTTGGAGAAAGACTTTGGTAGGACAGCCCTCTAAAAGCTGAAGAGCCTTCAGTTTAGCGATACTACCCCTAGGGACAATATGTCTCCCTCCTAGTCCCTGTCTTAGGGTGCTTCTGACTTAGTCCACTGAGCACTTTGGAAGACATTACAAGGAGAATTGGATATATGGTATGTGTAAGCAAATCAGTCAGAAAAGTTACCATTTCATTTGTAGATCAAGCTCAGTTATAGTCTAATTTATGTTATAAAATCATAAATAGTATCATAAATACTGTCTTACAAACTGGACCGCTTTGTAGATGAAGGTTGAAAATTCAGAAAGGCATGACTAGTTAATAATGTTAATACACAAAACATGTTCCTCAGAACTGCTTCAGACACAGTTTGCATGAGATGTGCAGTATTTGCACACTCAAGGCTTCAGTTTATATGCCTTTATATGAGTTTATGTGCTCATATATGCTTGTTTACACTTAGGCTCTAAGTGAACAATATAAAATTCAGATAATTATTTCAGATGGAACAAAACGCAAAAATGAGCATCATAATTACCAAGATTCCTGAAGATAATGAGGAACCCAGCTTCTGCTGAAATCCTATTGGATTATGTGTATAAACACCTTACAGGATCCGAGCCCAAGTCCAATTATTCATACCTCATCACGAAATATGTAGTCCCATCAAGGTCAATAGAACTCATGAAATCAGGATGTTTCCTCACATATTTACATTTATTAAGTATTAAGAGGAATCAGAAAGGCACTTACAGAAACGTGGCACATTTAATTGTCTAGCATTGTCAAGGTCGAGCATTTCAAATCATGCCCTCTTGAAAATTATCCCTCGTATAGCTCCTCCAATTATGCTAAAAATCTCTTTCTAAATAATGAATAATTCTGTGCAAAAACATCACCCATTTATCTGTTTGTTGAATATCTGTGAATAGCTTAATTTTCCTTAAACTTGTTAGTGTTCAGAATTGCTCACTGAAATTTTTGTGAATTTTTGTTTCTCTATCACTTGTTATTTCAGCTGTTTTGTTTAGCTCTGATAGGTCACTGGAGACTCATATAATTGTTACTTATTCCCTAGTTGGATGTGTGAAAATGTAGATACAGAGCTGCTGTTGTGAAAGCTCTTGGAAAATAAATACCTGCAATTGTTAAGCATGCAACCTAAAAATATGCTTTATGAAATGTTCATGGTTATATAAAGTCCCTTCAAGAAAGTATACAGGAAGAAAAACCTACCTATAAAAACATCCTCAAATCTTTTTTTTTTTTAATTATTTTGTGCAAGTATTTATGGAAAAGGTATTTTCTGTATTGGGCTAGAACTTACTTGAATAATATTTCACCTTGCTCTTCAGGGAAGCAAAGAAATAACACATAAGTAAACCCTTCCCAAGATGTATTTTTTGCTAAAATATTACTATTTCAATACTACTGAGGATAGGAATTGGTTAAAACATGATTATTATGACATAATCATCCATGTGAAAACATACTTAGGCAGGAGGAGGTCAAACATTTAAAGCAGCACATAACACAGGGACATTCTTTTATTTAACATCTACAGTTTTCCAAATCACTATTGGAAGGAGATTTTTGACTGATCCTTAATAACATATACCATAAATACAAATCCAAATACATCCTTAATATGAAATAAAGCTTCCTATAGCCATAAAAGCTAGATTTGGGAGACCACCAAAATGAGGAAGATAACAAGATAGAGAGCTCACTCTCTGCATGCTGGTTGTCAACACTGAGATGCTCCCCATCTTTTTCCCCTCACCTAACCGAGGCACAAACAGCAAAGCAGGACCTTGGCTTCTCAAGGTGTGGGCAATGGCAGTTTTACCCAGCCAGACCAACTCTTGTCAGAATGTGGATGGGAGAAAGGGATCTGGTTACAGAAAATTGTGGTTTGAGAGATAAAACAAGGAGGTTGACCTCAACAAGATATAAAAGCAGGAGGGCAATGAAAAGATACGATGAAGATTATCAAGACATTAGAACAAAGGAAGAAAATGATATTTTGCAACACTTTATTGAAACGGCTTAGCAAAAGTCAAAATGGAGGCTATGCACTCACAAAGGTATATTGTGTATAGAATTTATATACCTATATATGTTTGTCTGTATGTCATGTATGTCTATATAGCTTTTGAATGAGATTTACATACAGAGTGATGAGCAAGATGAGGGACCATAGGAGAAATCACATTCTTGCCTAACCGAAATATGTGATCTATCAGTTCTAAAGGGAAGAGCTAAAGGCTAATCCTTGGTAGTGAAACCAGGTGGAGAAATGAAGTTATTAGGAAAGGGCTCGTGGGACTCCGGAAGGAACAGTGTCTGCTTTGGGCTGAGAAATATTGTCTGCCTGCTGGGCTCATGCACATACAGTGCTGGAGCTTTGCTAGTTCCTTTTATTTGGACTGATGACAGTGCTGATGAATCATCCCCTTGGGTGCATTTTCCAAAGTAACCCCTCCCTAGCTCCCGAAATACAGACCTTCGTGTTGCTAGAAATCAAACCACGACTTTCTGTGCAAGTCCCAGGTGGCTGGACAGCACATTCTGACTGGGGCTGCCACAAAGCGGTGCCACTGCCATCCTTCAGGCCACTTGGCATGGTTTCTTTAGCCATGCCCAGCTGTCAGATGTTCGCTGCGGCTTTTGTGAGCTCTTTATGTGCCATTTTGTTACAGCAGGCAAGCTCGCGTTGCAGAACATGTATCCTATCAGAAGGGAACCTTTACCTCTGCTAGCTGCAAAACCGTTGTCCACACAGCCTTTTTTAGCCCATCACAGTTGTATTGTGTAGTTTGCATTAAGTAAGAGACCTGCTATTCTGCTCTCTTCGAAGGTGTTGCAGAGGATGGACTAGCAGTGGGATCCTGATCGCGGTCCCACCTTTCCCTCAGCCTGAGTAATCAAATCAATCCCCCTAATCCCTTCACAGCAGCTTATCTGTGTTCATGACAATGGGGTTGCTTTTTTTTTCAACTAGGCTTTTTTCATAAAATGTTCTCTGCTGCCAGAGGACATTTTGGGGCCTCTCCCTTGGAAATTCAGAGTCCCTAGTGAATTTGATGTCTCTGCACTGTCATGTGACACATGATTTAATTAATAGTTGAATTTTTGGTCAGATGTCTCACACAGTTGAAATTGATGCTATATATTTTGAGGCTAAGACTCTTCGATTAAGGATTTGGGATTTCTTACAGGCTTTTCCAGGAATGTCTGAAAAGATAGCTGCAACTGACAACACCTCTTGCTTCCATAGTATCTTCTTTGCTCTGAAGGTAAAGGAAGAATACTTCTGCCAACATCAGTGCAAGATTTTTCATGAAGTACTCAGCTGATAACTCTAACAGTTTCTTAGAAAATAAAATACTTCTACTCCTTTGCACCACAAAATATTATGCACACAGTGAAGGGTGCAAAAGAAGGATCTCTCTGTGGTCTTCAGACCCATTGCTCAAACACTAGTTTGAAAATTGCCTTGGCCTGACTTTGAGGGTTGAACAGGGCAGAAGAATTCATTTTCTCCCCTTGTATTCTCTTAATTGTGGTCAAGGATCTGTTCCAGTAGTAATAACAACCTCAAGCCTCTGTCTTTGTAAGAAAAGGGAGCAGGATGGATGGAGGGTTCTGCAGAGAATTGTTGTTATCTTCCAGCTAAGCAGTCCCTGACAGTGGCTCCTTTCCAAAATGATCACAACAGAGACCACACAGATGGGGAGATAAAAGTTTTCTGGGCCAGCCCCTAACAATGCCCATCATTTTACTCCGAGGCTCAGGGATTTAAAGAGAAGCCACCTGCACCCTCGGGACGTCACCAAAGTAAAGGCCAGCGAGTGATTACTCCCAGGGTGCTCTTTTATTATTGTATATCAGGTGTCACCTGCAACTTCATGTCTCAGACTGCAAGAGGGAATCCGTCTGTCATCTACCCATGAATCTCAGTGAAATTTCTTTCCTTTTGAAACTGAGACCATTAGGCTGGTGAGGCAGATAGAAGACGGCCCAGGTGCTAAAAACTGATTCAAAAATTACTAAGGAGAAAAGGAGCAGGGAGTACTGGAAATAATCTGATTGTCAAGTTATAACACTGACACATTTACTTTCAAGAACACCGGGCCTGTATTTCACTAAAAATGGCGCAGTGGTAAATATGAAACAGTAGATGTTTCTGAGGTATTTTGCTCATAAGTTCTTCCAAAAGTCTAAACCAGTTGTAAGCCTTTTAACATTAACAGCCTCATGCGCTGGTATAAAACCAGTGTATTAAAAACTCACTTAATATAGGATGCTTTAAAATTCATTTTTTTTCCGGGTTAAGAAGACTGTTCCCACAAAAAAAAAAAAAAAAAAAAAAAAAAAAAAAACCTTGTAAGGCTCTCATATACATTGCCACAAGGATACAGGTAGCTCCTGCCATCTGTGGTAGGCCTGTCCTGTGCCACAGTGCATCTCTTACCATCCCTTGGAATTATTCAGCAGGCCCAGGAAATTGGAAAGAAATTGTGCCTCATCCTCTTGTAAGCCATGCAAATGAGGGAAAAGTTACGATCAGCCCTTCTCCCCTTTCATAACAACTCTGGGGCTTAGTCGGACTTAGGGCTTAATCAGTCTGCCCTAGAATGATTAGGGGCCATTTCTGCCACATTTTCTCCCATTAAGTAGTGGCAGGAGTAATATTAAGAGAAGTAATGGTACTTGGTAATACAAATATTCTGTGAATGCTTCCTGCATGATACTCACTAATTGGATACTGCTTGACATAAATAAGAGTAAGTGTACTATAATTAAGCCCCGAATACTGTTGGGTTTTTATATTTACTGCAGTAGAATATACGAAGGCAAGTCCTGATATTATTAGGTCTTACCATCATAAATTGCAACAATCCAAAGTTGCTGGGAAACACGATATTATCCAAGATACTGACTTGCTAATACTAATAGAAAGCAGAAAACTAATGCCGACTTCTGTGGATAAATATTTATTCCATTTTGTTATTTCAAAAGATATATTATCATAATTTTGGTTCTTCTAGGAATATTGTCTTCCTTCATTTCAGTTATTCTAGAATAACTTTTTACTAAAGCTGAACTTGGACTTTTTTACTGACTATATATAAGCAGAGCAATAAAGGACAGGATTAGAGCAAGAAATTAAAATAAGTTAGGGTTCAAACACCATGTTCATGTTAATGCCTAGGCTTTAGCCTAGTCTTAGGAGGTGGAGAAGGGAAATCTAAAGATGAACTAATCTTATCTTATGCACTTTCTACAAGCAGAAGAAAAATCAATCTTTAACGCTACACACAGCAAGAAACCATAAAGGAACAGGGGTCATATTTTCCCACAATAATTTTCCACTCATTTTCATACCAACTTTTCCTATCTATGAATTTAAATGCCATTGTATACTAATACATTTTACTACCTGACAAATATCTGCAACCTAGGCTCGTGGGCTTTAGAAGCTTTAAACTACCAATGCTACAGCTTAGTCCATATACTTAATAGTATATGCTGTATCACCAGTGTTGCCATAAATCCTAATTTCATCAGGGAAAATGATATTTATGACTTGGAGTTTTTATTTATTCAGTCGAGTCAGGATTCCTTCTTCATACAGTTAGCTTGTCTGTTTAGTCATTCAGAACCTCAGGACCTCATTCAAAAGGTCAGGAAATGCTTCGAGGTTGTGTGGTTTACTTCCCCAAATCTCTGTCCATGTAGCAAAAATGATATCTTAATTTTAGTAGTAGAATACTAGAAAATCCTGTGGAAACTATTCTCTATAAAAATTTATCAAATATTCCCAGTTTACCTTGCATAAAAATAGTGACCATTTGATTTTTGATGGATACTTACATGATTTTGTAAAACTTCCCTCCTTATTTTCTCCTTTTTATAAGCATACTTGTGAACAAACATGGCCAGATTTCATATTTTAATATCTTAAAATCTCTTTAAATTTATAACCCTTGAATACTGGAATGCCCAACCTCAATTATTATCATACCGAGAAAGAGTCAAAAAGCAGCCCAAATCCAAATGTTGGTAAAAGAGGTTAGAGCAGATCAAAAAAATTAATAGCAGCAAGGTATTATCCAGTAGTTCTGAAGGGACTCAAATGTTAAATTCTTTATTATTATAGTCATATTATTAGTTATTAATAATAGTATAGAGACTATCACTTATATCAGAAGAGTTATTAGGTATGATGTCTAGGTATTATGATTAGGCATTATTTAAAAAGTAATGTTTTGAAGAAGTTCTGTTAAACTGCAGACTCCAAACTGAGCTATATGGTAATGTATGTATGGTTCATTCTTTACTTAAAAAATGAACTTGTATTATTGTTACAATATTATTAGCAAGATTGACACATCTATATTATAAAGGTATTATTAAGACAATTGATGATTATTAGATATAATCTGGAAAAATTAATACGAAATCTGTAAAGAAAAGTCATATCTCACTAAACCATCGCAGAGTTCTTTAGTAGAATCTGTAAAAAAATGGATAAAATGATCAAATTCATGTAGAATACCTTGATTTCCATAAATTTTTTTAAAAAAATCTTTCAATGAAAGATTTCAAAAAATTTAAAATTTAAAGAATCTAAAAATCTGTGGCTACCATAAGACATCCAAGGCAAGAAACAACGGGTAAAAACGAATGGTTTCTTTTTATAGTGAAGAGAGGTTAACAGTGAGTTCCACAGAGAGCTGTGCAGAGGCTTTTAACATATTCACCAATGAAGTGGAGAAAGGGGTTAACAGTGAGAAAACAGAATTAACTGATGGTATAAAAATATTCAGGTTAATAAAAAACTAAAACTGAGAAGAAGATATCACAACATTGTGACTGAGAAATAAAATGACAGATGAAATTCGTACTGGTGAGCATGGAGTAATGCAAATGAGAAGAAGCATCTCTGACTATATCTAGGAAATGATAGGCTATAAACTAGCTATTACCATTCGGGAAAGTTATAACAATTATATGAAAAGCTCAGCTCTATGCTTAGCAACAATCAAAAAGCGAGACGTTAAAAAATATAAGGAAAGGAATAAAGAGCAAAACAGAAAATGGAATGCTACTACACAAACACGAGGTACTCTTTCTTACACCTTAAATAGCATGTGTTCCAACTTGAAATGTGTTGTAGTAGACCTAGAAAAAGTAGAAAGAGGGACAAAAGTGTGCAACAATTTTATGAGAAAAAAATGGAAAATGACTTTCCAGCTTGGAAAAGTAATGACTGTGGGAATCATAAATTAATGTCCATAAAATCATGAGAGACCCGAAGAAAGTGAAAATGGAATGCTTATTCACTCTTCTCATAACACAGAAACCCTTTCCAAATTAAATTCAGGCAAATGTTTATAGCACCAGGAGAAGGTTCCTTTTCACATGATTCATACTCGGCTCTATAACCTGGGTGATCCCTGGATGTTGTAGAGTACCAAAGTGCATTAAAAATAAATAAATAAATAGACACCTGGGGAAGGTCACCTCGAATTGTTAAGCACAAGGAAGCAGATTCATATTTAATCTTAGGAAGTCCTTAAAGTTTAAGCTAGCAGATGCAAGAGAAGGTTTGCCTTGTTGTCACACTACTTTCAAAGCATCTGCCAGCAGCTGTGACAAGAAAAACAATATTGTGCTAGGTGTTTTTGCCTCTGGAGCAAATCTTACTTTTCCTTTAGATCTCTGTGATTTCACTGTTCTGTTGACATATGAGTGATTCATCAATTTTTTTAGAAAAAAGATCATAACTTACAAATATGAATTCGTCCAAAAATCATGTGTGCGAAATTCTCTCCAGTTCTGAGCAATGTCCCTTTTACACAGGGGCAATGAGAACAGTTTATTTCCATGGTCCTGCTTAAAATTGGGGTGACACAGACCAGTTCACCTGCTGAGCAGAAATGTTGATGGAAGAAGTAATTTAGCAATAGTTTCCCTTTTCCCCAAGGATCTAAACAAAGTGACTGTACAAAGAGCAACCGGGTCTTTTCTCTTGGCAATGGGCCATACAGTTGGACTTGTTGATCCTAAAGGTCTTTTCCAACCATAATGATTCTATGATCCAATGCTAAATATGCAATACTTCAACAGCATCAGGCCCTGCTGAGGGGAAACCAGTCTGAATCCAGGCCCTTCACAACAGACGAGCAAAACAGAAGCTTACAGAAACACGCTGGCTCTTTGGAGCATGCTTATTTCTTGGCACTGCTCTGAAGGATATTGTTTTCAAGGATATTTTCAAACCGATAGCATGAAGCTATCTATGATAGTATCTGTTTCTAGGGTATGTGTCTTTATCAAGACCTAAGTTAGAAGGTCAAGAAACTGCCTTTCTCCCACACCGCCCCAGGCTACTCCATTACCTTGAGCAATTCGCTCCACTTCCCTGTGCTTTCGCTGCAGAGAATCTCCCTCTGTTTCTTGGGATCCTTTCGGAGCTAGCTGTGTCAGAGCAAAAAGCTCATTTGTTAGTATTTTTATTAATTTGCAATTTCCAGAATTACTTAGCTTGAAAAAAAAAAAAGGCTCGCTGTTAATGTCTTTCTGAATTTAGGGAAAAAAAAATACAAATAATAATATCTCCATGTAGAAGGAAATAGGTGTTGCCTGCTGTAAGGAAGTCCTTCTGTTTCTAAATGAATAGGTAAAATTGAAGGGCAAAACACCTTTTTCTCACTAAGTCTGATAGTAAGTGAAACTTTAAAAACTTTGTTGATCAGAAATGCAAATTCTTTTCCATCCCTGCTTTTTTAATTAACTTTTTAATTTTCAAACACAAAGATAGTGTTGATGATGACTGGTAAGCTTGGGCTGAGAGATGTACTGATCTAATGCTGTTCTTTGGAAATCTGCAGCGAAATGAATCTCAGGGAACAAATGAAATGATAATGGGATTTCAGTTCATCAGGGTTCAGTTCCACAAAATAAATGTTCAGTTTCACAGATTGTTTCTTAAAGGTCTTCTCCTGTAATAAACAGAATTATTCAAGACTCAAATGACAGTTAAAATTATTATCGTTTTTTTCATATTATCATTGTCTCATGCCCAGAAAGGGCCCATCAGGATCACAGCCTTATTGTGCTCCTTGCCAGGGGGGAGGAATATTCACCCTCTGTAGCTTCAGGCAGCTGCCTTTGGAGCTCTAAATCACCTTCCAAAAGCTCCTACCTTTTTCCATTGACTGTATAGGAAAACTGCTATCCTGATGCCTGTAACTTTGGTTAAACGGGTACAGAGAGCTGTTTATATCAGAACCCCTCTTTCCAAGGGCAAACATGTGCAAAGGTCTGTTCCTGGAAGAAGGACCATAAAAGCTGATAAAAGAAAGCTAATGTAAATGAAATAATACAGTGTCTGAACAGAGAAGGAGAGAGGTTTCTTAAGACTCACAAAGCCATCAGCTGGCAGGGCCTGCTTTGCTTGGCCTGGGCGGCACCATGCCCTGAAAAACCCACAAGGTTATCATGTATCACATTTTTTTAACACTTTAACAATAGAAAAGGAGAATCCACATCCTTCTCTCACCTTCTCCATTTCCATCTCTTGTTAAGCTGCTCCTATCTTATTGGTGTCCTAACTGTGTTGAAACTGAAGACAGGCTTTGAAAGAAGAAGTACCTGTGGGGTGAATGTAGGGAGGATGGGGCCAAACTCTTCTCGGTGGTGGCCAGTGACAGAACAAGGGGTAACGGGTACAAGTTGAAACCCAGGCAGCTCCATGTCCATGTGAGGAAGAACTTCTTTGGTGTGAGGGTGCCAGAGCCCTGGCACAGGCTGCCCAGAGAGGCTGTGGAGGCTCCTGCTCTGGAGATCTCCAAACCCGCCTGGATGGACCCTGTGCCCCTGCTCTGGGTGTCCCTGCTGGAGCAGGGGTTGGACTGGGTCATCTCTAGAGGTCCCTTCCAACCTCAACCATTCTGGGATTCTGTGTGATTCTGTGAAGTCGGAAGTGCCCTATGGGTGAATTGGGAGAATTATTACATGGAATTAGACATGGAATTATTTCCGAGAAATGGTCAGAGGGGCAAAGCAAGATGGTATTGGTGACTGCATGGCAAGGGTTGGATCCTCCCAAGTATTGGTGAGGACCCTCCAGCTTCCAAATAACATCAGCAACAGAGTAAGTTGCAAAATAAACTAGTGGTTATTGTGTGCAACACAACTCTGGAGGATGAGGTGAATCTCCAAGGCAAAAACTTTGAGCTTGATCTTGACCTGGAGAAGGTTTTGAAATCATATAAGACTAACAAAATAAATCTTACTTTTTCATAAAGAAAAAGCGGTACATGTGTATGATCAAATTCCTATGTAACAAAATTTGAAAATTCTGAGGTGTTCACTCAATCTCTCAACTGCAGAGTCTGGCTGCAGATTCTGTCCCAGAAATATTGCAATAATTTGAATTCTCTTCCTTAAATGGTGCCAAATGGCAGCAGAAAAAAAAAAAAACAAAATAATAATAATAAAAAAACAAATTTTCCAACTGTCTTAAAATTTTGTGATTTTTTCTTTTTTTTTCTTCTGTTTTAAAATATAAACATATCAGTAAATTAAGAAGCCAAATTTCACTTCATAATAGGTGAGCAGGTCCCATCAAGGTGCTCTTGGGAGTGTGTGTGTGAGACACACCAGGGCACCTGGAGGCTCTGTGCCAACCTCAGCTGCTCGGTGCCCAGGCTTAGATTGCTGCAGGGTGCCGAGGATGCTCTATGTCTCTGGCCAGGTTATGTAGCCTGCTTTGGAAAGTCTCCCTTTTACTGATGAGCAAAATATTACAGTTAGTAAGTGCACAAAGCAACCATATAAATCAGCAGATTAAAATTATTCATTTAACATTTTCAATTTAATTTTTAATTGCCCAAAAATGTTGATTTTTTGTTTGCCCTTTCATTCTTCCCCACCAGCCACACCTTTTATTTTGCCTGCAAATGAAAACAAAGGAAAGGAAAAAACAGAAAATATTTTCATCTGAGCAAATTCCTGCCTGGCAGAGGACCACATCATGGGATATTGCGTGTCTGCTTAGCTACCTAGGCTATCAATCAATAATACAGAAGCTCAAAGAATAATTAAATTTAGCCGCCTTGTAGAACTGCTCTACTTTATTCAGTAGAAACAAAAGACCCGGGTGACTATGGCACTGCATTACTTTTCTCTCAGTTACACATGGTCTCCATGAAGTCTGGCGCTCCAGAAAGCCGGTGTCACTTCTGATCCTTGCTCACACTGAGAAAAGAAAAAGGAAAAAAAAAAAAAAAAGGACTCCTGTTTTAATACTGACAATACCTTAAATGAAGAAATTACAGGAAACAATTCTGGGAGGGTATATATAATGATAAGAAAGTAAACTAGCAGTGGTTACATTTTTTACGGTAGACATAATTGATATGTTTGTTGTCTGTGATTCACACATTATTTTAAATTTCTGAGGGGGATTTTTATTGCAAAATATTCTGCATTTTAAATACTATTTAATTATGGTTTGTTTCCTTAGGGATTATATCACCATGTGATTTTAATTTGGTATATACCCTAAGGGGCAGCATATTTTCAATTATGAAATATTTCCTCCAGAAACAATAATGGTTCAATGATTTATTGCAGGATCCTATTATAAGGTGCCTCATACAAGTGAAATCTGAAATGCAATTGGCTTAACAATATAGTATAGGCAGGACTAAAATGCATGTGAACTGAGTATATGGGCCTTTTTCACAAAAATCATATTTATATACTTTCATCCTTTGCATAATACTTCAATTATTATATCTTGAAAAAAGAACTTGGAAAGCTGAGAGCTATGAAACATTTACATTATTATCTCTTCAAAAAGTTCATTTTTGGACAAGTATCATTTGGATAGGGATTAACTTAATCAGAGATTTTGAATCTTCTTTACTTTAATTTTTAATCTCTTTTTAAAAATATGTCTGAATCTTAAAAAGGCCTAAACCTGTAGTCACAAAGCACTGCTTCAAAAAAGGGGAAAAAAAAAGAAAAAAGAAAAAAGAAAGTTTTTAAAGCAGCCACCAGCTGTAAGAGAGATAGTGCAAGCAGCAGATTTGTGACAGAGTGGAGCATGAAACCCATCAGCTGATGAGTGAAAATCCCTGGTTTCTAATTAATCGAGGTACACAGGCCAAGGGATGAAGAGGATCAGGGAAATGAAATCAGGAAAAAGATACCATCAGTCATTTCTGCGGCCCATTGTCATACTTCAGAATCTGCTGTAATGAATCACTCAGGCATTCCACAGATACATTCAAATGGTGAAGAAAATTCATTGTCCGGTGAAGAGTGCTTGATAAAAATCTTTCTTTTCCCCCCTCTTTGTCAGGAGCCTATGATCAGAAAAGGAAATCCAGACAGCACAACAGGTGTGCTTCTGCAAGCCTGGTGAAATCTGCAAGTGAACGGAGGCACGGCGGAATTTTTTTTTTGTGCAAAAATTTCGCCAAAATGAAAAAGGGATCTTGCAGCAGCAGGCAGCGGTAAAAGGCATTGCAAAAAAAGCACACAAGACTAAGGGGATAAAAGGTATAAACATCCTTCCGGTTTAGCAGCGCCTGTCTCGAAAATCTTTTCACATGAAAATTGGGAACAAATGTTTTGTAAAATATTCTTGCCCAGTTTAACATTTCCAGCTATAGACATCTGCTTTGAAGAGCTATTAATCCCCAAGCCAGCTCTAACCTAAGACAGAACTAAACCCCATTGCCAAAGTTTGGAGGGGCAGGAGGGATCTACCTTTCAAAAAAGGACCAGGTTGGTGGTGTTCTCAATTATTTGGGGTTTTTCAAAGAAAGAGCAAACGAAGTAAAAGGGAAATACTTTCTCCTCTCTTATATGCATACACCCCCCCTTCTCCCCACACACATGCATGCAAGTCCTGTGAATAAGGAAAAGACTGCATTTTGATAACTGTTTGCTTCTCTCCTGCAAGGTTTCTGTACAGATTTTAGAACTTATAAAAAAAAATCTTCTAAAATTTCAATTCTCCTTTATTTTAAATGGAGAATAATTTTTCTTGTAGTAGCACTTACATGATGCTGATTTCTTTTTTCTTTTTTTATTGCTTTGTTTTGTTTATAACTCAACTTTTTCACCCCGAATGGTGCCCCTCAAAGTAGTGTGTGCCATTAAGTGACACCAGAATATAATCTGTTTACATTTCCTGAAAACAAGTTTCAGACATCTTTCACAATAGGAGGTAGATAATAGAATTCTCAGTAACCGTAACAGTAAATGGATTTTGTAATCTACCCATGATTAAAATTATTTTCATCATGAAGCAGAATTCAACAATAATGAGAATTCTGCTTCATGATGAAAATAATTTTAATCATGGGTAGATTACAAATCCATTTACTGTTACGGTTACTGAGAATTCTATTATCTACCTCCTATTGTGAAAGATGTTGAAACTTGTTTTCAGGAAATGTAAAAGATTATAGAAGTGTGCTCTCTATGCAAAGTTTCTATCGCAGCAGAGCAACAAAAACCTGCTTAATGCCAGGAACTCACAAAGTTAACTCATAAGTGAACCTCTGTGTGAACATGTCTGGCTATGCAGATCTATTTATAGGACTGAGGACTGTATTGGAAGCTATTTTAGATTCTAACCACGATCTCCTCTATTCACAAACACTACTTAGCAAGATGCCTAAGTGTGGTCCCTGCAGTAAAGGTATTATTGATAACTAGCACGGACATAATGTATGGAACATATATTATAATTTAGAGTGTACTTAGCTCTTATGATGGCTGTACCTCTGATTTTTTTCTTAAGCCTGTGGACCTATCATCTATTTTTTTTTTCTATTTACATTCTTTGCCAATGAGTTTTATTAATGAATTTTGTTGCCACTTGCTTGCCATCAGGTTGGATTTAGCTCTGTCCTCTATATTACTATAGTGCGACCGCTACCAGGATACAGAACGGAATCACGGAGTCATCCTGCTCTCAAGCTACCTTTGTGGTCATGACTATAATCACAACTGCAGGTCTCAGCCCATTTCCTCTTTGGAAAATGCCCATACAGGAGTATGAAATGCCCCTTGCTGGGATCTTTGCTGGGAGAAGAGGTGGGAAGTCCACAAGCCCCAGGGAGGGGAATTTCTCACGCTCACAGTGATCCTTCCCAATGAGCCCATGGTGCAGGAAGGACCTCAGTGAGTAAGATCCAGTCTCTTCCAATTTCTTTTAAAACAAATAATGAAGCCTCATCATGGCAATTTTAATAAAGGAATTCAGGCAGAGAGTCCTGCTCTGAAAAAGCAAACAGCATAAGCTCCACCATGTAGAACCTCTTCCTGAAAGCCTGTGTGGGTGTTTGTGCATGTATACATTACACCTGCTTTCATTATATAACATAACGAGCTCAGTGGAATTATTCTGAATTTATACCATGGAGCTTCTGAGCAGAGTTTGCAAGAGAATTTTGTCTTTAACACGCCACTTTTGCTAAGGCTTTTCTTTTCTTTAGGATATTGATGAAAATTTATTACTGATTTATCAGGTGTATCTCTGCAATGGAATCAGATTTCTCTTTCCAGTTTCAACACTGTCTCCAAATGGAGATTAAAGACTTTAAAAAGAGAAAAAAAAACTTAGTAAAGAATCAGTTAGCATCAATGTCCCCAGGAGCTCGTTTCTGGTGTGCAAACTGCGCCCCACACTGGTTCCCTGCTTTGGAGGAACTCTATGAATAAATTAAATTTCCAGAGACAGCCAGCTTTATAATCCAGGCCTACTGCTCTCCCTCCCTCCTTGCATAATGTTTTGCCATTCTGGGCTTCATTCTCTCTGTTCTGCTTCCCTTGCTGACCAATGAGTCCACGGGGAGGGACACGGGGGCTCGGGAAGTCCAGGAACGTGACTTCCAGCAAGCAGCGTGCAACAAAATAGATGGATGGAAAAGAAGCAAAACACATTCATAAAACACTCCACCTGGGGAGCGAAACCGTAAGGGATAGTGTTTGCATCTTAATTTGCAGGCACAAGATGTATCATTAGTAAGGTGAACAATAAAAAATTTAGAATCAATTTTAAAAAATCATCTTTTTATTTCACAGTTCACCTCAAGTATATTGCTCCTGAATCTTATTAAATGACCATAATTCCAGCTGAACAACAGAACTGTTACTTTCTATATTTTTTAAAACTTGTGCTTAAAAGAACGTAAGATGAAAAAGAAAAGAACTTTACAGGTAACATGATCTTCTTTGTGCAAAAGTGAAATAACAGCAACAACAAAAACCCTTCTAATCAGTCTATTTTGTAACTCAAAAAGAGTATTTGGAAAGGTTTTCATCAACGTGATTTTCTACAGATAGCTCACAGGTGATCAGGATAAAACCCCATTGCTTCAGCACTTCAAATATTTATCATATACATGTTTGCTTGAATCATGATAAGGGTGAGGTTTGGGACTTATGGACACTGAGATAGGATGTCACCTGAGACATTCATCTGATTCTGAATGCAGACGGAAGGAAAGTGCCTCGTAGAGGCCAGAAATGAGAGAGAGAGGGAGGGAGAAAGGAAGGGATAGCAGGAATGGACAGCCCTTGTTCCCGGCTCTAATATCCCAGTGCAATTATTTTGTGGACATCCACTCCTTGCCTGCACAGGAGATAGGGCTATAAGTGTATGTTATTTTTTAATTACAAGGGGGTAGAAAAAATCCTGATGATGGGCTGGAAGGTGCCATTGCATTGTTATTTTTTTCTCTCCCTTCGTTTGCTGATTATGTGAGCTGGGCTCCTTTGCTAGCCGATGATAAGCAGAATTTCCATGTTCTCTGCATAATTAATCCATCTCTGCCTCTCTTCATGCCAACTCGCCCGTTATCGCCGGCACATGCCTGAATTGCAAAAGAATCCGCTCTTCAATTGGAACTTATTGATATTCTAAGAAAAAAAAGAGAGAGGGAAAAAAACTGAAAATCCTTAAGTTTAAGCCGCAGATTTTTAAATGGATTAATTTCGCTGCAATCGCAGCCATCTAAGGCGGGAAGGCAGGCAGAGCAAATTGAAAGCATCTCCATGTTTGCAGAATTGGGTCCAGAATGCTGAAATGTACTGGCACAGTTCTCTTTTAAAGTCAGAAAATTACCATTCATTTACATCACATGAAATACTTTTTTATGCTAGAAATATTCAAGAGACGTTCCTTAAATGCCTGCTAATGCTAGATAACATTTCTAACTTTCAACATTTTGCTAGACTTTGATATGACATGATAGGAATGCCTGCCAGTGAGGAATATTATATGTACCAGTAATCTCTTTTTATCACATATTTAGATTATATCATCCTCTTCTTAACCATCCTGAAGTAGTCTTTAAACAATGTACTCAGTGTCACAGACTCCTATTTAGGATACTTACAGAAGCCAAACTTAGGAGGGTATATTTAGACTTTGTCCAGAAAGGTTTTTTATTTTTTTTAAGTGCCAGCACACATTCAAAAAAAAAAAAAAAAAAAAAGTTTATCTTTTTTCATCTTTCACAAAGTTAACTTAAATTTCCTAGCAGCTTTGTTACATTTAGAGATGCCGGGTTCACCCCGTATTCAACACGTAAAGTGTTTTGTCATTTTGCTGCAGCTCTTGTGGATTGTACTTACATTTCGAAAGGACTCGGCTGTTTTCCATAGGAGGCTGGTACTGCACTTGGAATAACGAGAGCTAGTGGAGAGCTAGGACTTTGCCTCTTCTTCTTCTTTTTTTTCTTTTTTTTCTTTCTAAGCTATTACCAAAATCCCAATATTCTTCTCCTTTTGTCTCTCCACCACGAAATCCGCATCCTTCATTTGCTTGACCCTAGAAAGCAGCATTCAGCAACACTGAGAGATTTCTTTAATGCCTGAGCTAAGCCACTCAGTATCTGGCATTCCATGTCCATATGCTCGAAATCAGCAATTTATGCTGTTGTACGAGGTAATGTTGACACTCACAGTTAACAGAGGGGGAAAAGTTCCTACGCTGACTGCAAATGGAGATTTAGCTGTTAGGAAATCTTACGTTATTAAGCAGATCTCGCTCATTTTAACAATATGTAGGAAAGCAATGAAAAAAAAAAAGAGTAACTGTCAGGCACATATTGGAGCAAAAAAAGGATTTACAGCAAAACAGTGATGTTTGTGGCAACGTCTACTTCAGTTACAAAACAGTGATCTTAATACATGGTGGGCCATTTTACCATATATTATTAGCACTTGTTAGGAGATGCGTGTCGCCAGTCAGGAAATACGATGTCCGTATTCCAGTTTGGATTTGCAGGCAGTGAACTGCACCATATAAGAATGCCTGGTGATCCTGCTAGGATATGTTTCTATATAGCAGAAAGAGAACAAAGAAGGTTTTCCAGTTGCTTCAGAATGATTGACGCTTCTAAGGCTCTACTGAATTTGAGGATATTTGTGGCATGCTACAATTTTAATAGTGCCAATTTTGCAAAATCAAAATGTTTAAGGATGCTTATTAAGAGAAACTCTTTATGCTTACATTTGATGCTATTAGGTAATTGGACAAATATTTAAAATCACATTTAAATGAACCAAATTTTTAAAATTATCTCTGGAATTTTATATTCAGCAAATAAACATAATTTCTAAAAAAAAAAAACAAAGAAAAGAAAAGAAAAGAAATCTCTATGCCCTTTCTGCATACGTTTGTGGACTAGAAGAGTAAGTTAATAACCAGGTTTCTAAAGTGATTGAGATACGAATTTCTAATCATGCAATATTTTTTAGTGAAAATAACTATTTCCTACATGATTTGGAAGAAAACAAGAGTATGCAGATTACATCAACAGCATGTAGCCACAGAATTCCCTCATTTGTTACAGTAAAATCCTGACTCTTTTGAAGTGAATCACAAAACCCTTATTGCCTTCAGTAGCACCTGCATTTCACTATAATTTTATTAGTAAAATAAGCTGTAATTTTGCTTGCACTAAAGTCAGTGTGGATCTTTTACAATGAACACGTTTTTCTCATAAACATGTGTATCACAAACTTTAAATGTTTCCATCATTTTATGCACACATAAGACATTTTCAGCATCCTAAACTTATTTAAGCTGTAAATAAATCATAGTTATGAATTCAAAACATAGGTATATTACTTTGTAATAACTATAAATTATTCTTTTACAGTAGTATTTTTTATACGTAGGCATTTTGTATTGAAGGTTCCATTATACTAAGCACACCGTGATTTTATACACAGAAAAAAAAAAAATCTTATTGGTTTAACTACTCTGATTTCTCCACTACTAGAGTTTTTGGGATGGTTGTGTAAGGTGAATGTTTCTTGCACATGAAAAGAGTGCAAGAGGCCACTGCTTTAAATGCAACATAGAGAGCAAAAAAGCTTGGTGGCAGCACACAGTGATGTCTTGGTAATTTATATAGTACCTTTTTTTTTTTTTTTTCAAATGATAAATGGAAGATTTCTCAGGCTCCTTCTCATCACTTTCTCTTTGAATTGGTTTTATAGAAGACCAAGATGTAGCCAAGAAACTGAGATCACTGGTAACCAATATGTTATCCTAGTTTAGAAGCCTAGGTTCAGTGCAGACTAAATGTCTGTGATGTCAAGCTCAGAGTTTATCTCAATTTTATAAACTGAAAATAAGTTTAAAGGAATTACAATTGATTGCAAATTGCTCCTTCAAAAACGCGCACTCTTTAATTAAGTATTCTATCTTTGTCTTAGTCTTTTCAATGAATTGGGGAACATCTTTTCAATGGGGAACATCTAGGCAGTTACACAGCAATTCCATACCAAGGAAGATGGCAATGCTTCCATGTTTGCATAGTGTGTCCATTCCCAGGCTGTGTGCCCTTCCCATAATGGACCATACGAAATAAGCATGGATTTGAGGAAACATCTGATCTGTTCAACTGGTGGATCAGGATCCTACTCAATGCCATAGAATATACAGGAATTTGTCAACCTGCATTCTAAATATAAGAGTTTTATTGTCCATCCATCTGTCCAATACTTGGACTCTTTGCGCCTACCCGTTCTTCATTGTGCTGCAAGACAGGGTTAAGTTATTGGTGCTGAGTGTTTTAATTAGCAAGAAGTCTAGAGAAACTAGTTGCAATATCCACCCCATGAAAGACTGTTAGAAAGCAAGTAAACAAAATGCTGTAGACAAGCAAAAAGATATGTATCAGACTAGGGGGATCTGGTGTTTAGCCCATACACATCCTTGCTTAGGTTTGATTAAGAGAGTTTGCCAAGTGTTTTGTTAGATTTTAACAGCAATTTAACAAATTATATGGAAAGGAAAACACAGGAAAGTAAGGAATAACACAAAACCTTAACGGAGTCCACACAACTAAGCAAGCATCTACCCTCCCATAAAAATGAACGGGTAAATGTAATGGGAGACTGTCTTTGAAAAGGAGTCTTGCTGGGTGTCCTCAAATGATCTTTGGCCTTAGAGCTAATCAGTCAGACTACACTGCACTTGTAATCTTGTCCTATGGATATGTGGCAGTATGGGCTTCCTAGACAGCCGTGAGGAGAGCAAATAAAAAGAAATCCAGCTGGATATATGTCACATTTCATTTTAACATCAACAGATTTGCATTTTCACTTTATATCCTGTACAAAAATGTACCTTTCATCTCTAACTTTCAGGATGAACTCGTATCAGCACTAGTGAAGAAATAACTTGCCAGATGTTATCGTACATTGATAACTCTTCTGTCTGAGATAACTGTTTAGTGCCTGGGGGAATATAAATGTGTGGAATATCTAAGATATTCAGATACTGCAATATGGTCAACAAGGCATCGATGAAATTCACAGTGATAAATGCAAGAAACTTTCTTGCATACTTTTTCCTCTCTGAATTTTTAGAGAGGACGAAAGCACATATAATATTCGACTCCTTAGTTGTATAAAAACAAAATGATGGACTACTTCCAGTGAATGCCAGAACCTCTCTTAAAGAAAAAGAAGATAATAGGGAAATATTGACCTGACTTGCAAGGTACAGCCCATTTTTCGCCCCATCCTGGCACAGAACTAAAAAGGTGTTGGCTATATTAGAAAAATGTACAAGTCAGAGTTTACAAGGTTGGAAGCTACCACAATATAAGAATTTTTACCATTGTGTTAAAAGAAAAATCTGCATTCTGGAAAATATTACACATGAAAAATTAACTTTTCGCACTATAATATAACCACATAGGGATATTCGCATGGAAAGCACATAAATACACTCAACCTTTGGATAGTATTTATGGCAGAGAAGAAAAAATGTTTCCTGGAATCAGGAATGCCACTGTGTGCTTTATATACTCACCTAGATACCTCTCCTGCCCGGGGACTGATGAACTCGGACACAGGAGTGGAGAAACCAGAGACGGAGCTTTCCCTGCCAATGATATATAAATGAAGCAGGGCAGAAATCCCGCGGCATTCGGATGGGCTTTCCAGAACAGCACTTCAAGATAGGATTTGAAGATGGAAGATTGCCCTTGGCAAATAAAAGGAGGGCATCTGTTCCAAACTGAAAGAGTGAATGGATGCAGGCACAAAAATGGCAAAGCCAGAAACAAGGGAGAAGGATTTCCAGTCTCTGGGAAAAGAAGATGGCCCTTCATTAAATAATTGGTATTTGTCCTCAGGTAAAGCCCAAGAACCAGCTGTAGGCTATTTCCCTGTCGATGTTACATCCGTACTCCTCTGCTGTTGCTTGTTTACAGATATTCCTCTATAATAAACCACAATCACTAGAGGAAAAACTTTCCACTGCAGATTTGTTCAGAGGCAGATTGTAGCCTGGGAAGAGAAAAGGCCAAGCTGCGGAGTTGCCAACATTTGATAAATCACAGTAAGTCTCTTTGCCTCAGTGAGAGAGAGCAAGAGAGCCCAACTGTCTGAATCTGTGGCATCTAATGAGCAGGAACAAAATGACTTCAAACTGTTAACAAAGAAAAATCCAATTTTTCCAAAGCTACATTTCCTATGGGCCATTGCAGCTCAAAACAAAAGTAAAGCTAAAACCTACTCAGAACTGAGCATATTTTTTATTTTTCCATTTGAAACCTGGGATTATTTCCTCCAGGCATTTGGAAGGACAATGCTAGCAAGACCCTGTTTGCCAGTAAAACTCCGGTTTGGAAACCATCATCAGTCAGCATGAAAATGGGTCCAATGCTATGGAAATGAGCTCATTACTATTATTTTTTTGCTGGCACTCACACAATTTGTGCTTTTAGAATTTTGAAAAGCAGGACATGAATTGCAAAGAAAAATCGAGTTAACAATATTAAACAGTCAGTTGCTAATTACTGAGCAATCCAAACCTGCGTCTGGAATGACATGCTCAGACATCCAGCTGGACCTCGGGCCATATGCTAACCTAGACCCACATGGGTAGCTTTTGCTGCAGTCAAACATTGAAGCACTGGGTAAAAAGTTCAGCATACAACTTAAAATATACTATAAATCTGTATGTTGACATATACACGGTATATTTATACTTTATATAAAAATGTTTATATATGTATATTTCAGACACACAGTATATCTGCATATTTTTTGGTATCTTAAAGAGAATAATTAAAATCTGCAATCTATCAGTAAAACTAAAGATGACACCTGTGGACAGCAAGGTAGAAAATCACCCTGAATTATAGCAGTTTTATGCTCAACACTTTGTTTGGAACAGAAGTGGCCAATAAGTCCCAAGCCGTTTCTTTAATAAGGAGGTTTCATGCAGAGATTTAGAATGTTACTTCATCGAAGTGCCATATTTTTCAGCTGTCACATTTTTAATTGTTTAATGAAATAAATGAAGGTTATGCTCTGCTTATTGATCCTAAAAATCAAACACAATGTAGTAAGTTTTAATGGTGCAATTCCAAGGATAATAATATTGCTAAAATTATTATTCCCTTAAGTACAGAAGGTCTTTTGTCCTTAGCGCCATTTGGTCTGAGATAAAATATTAACTTTTAATTTACCTGAATTGTATTCTTTACCAGTTATTTCCCAAATAAAGACCATCTATGTTACAAACTGTACATTTGTTTAAGCAAACCACATATTTGATAAATTTTTTTGTAACTCAGAAAATAAAAGGAAATGCATGGTTTCAGTGGAAAAGCTGTTTTGCTCTGAGAGGATAAATATGACAGGCCTGAATGGCAGGTTATAGTGTTATCACCCAAAATTCAGCATACGTGTACCAGAATATTTGGGAAAAAAAAACACAGAACAATTGATTTTAACTCAACATTTCAGTTGTATTTGCTAATGATTATATGCTCAAAGTTTCCCTAATAGGCTCACATTCCCACTTGTTTAAAACTGTGGCCACTGAAGGGACTTATGTTAGGAGTTTTGTGTGAGAAAGGACTATATCATCAAGGCTTGAAAATAATGAGCAACTTTTACGAAGACTTGATTTCCTGATGCCTTGGATCTTCTTTAATTCTTATTCATACACACAACACACAGACCAAGCAACCAAATTTAAATAAAAAAATATAAACAACTAAGGAATAAAGCAGCTAGTCAAAGCAGAAACTCATAATGTAAAAAACAGTAAATATAGAAAGCTTTTTGGTTTAAACATTTTAAATTCTTCCACTATTATTGGAAAATAAAAAGTGTTTTGTATACAAATACATTAAGTATTAGATAGTATGTGATTCAAATACTTTGATTTAAGAAAAAAATCCTCTATGATTTGGACTAATATTCTTTATGCAAGTAGTCAACAGTGTATTTGGGAAATATAGCTTTGAAGAAAAGATTATAATACTAGCTTAAAGCTGGATATTTACACATTCACCTCCTATATTCATTAAATATTTTTATGCAGAAAACAGTAAAGAAAAATCCTGTGGAAAGCTGAAATCCTAAGCAATTCATTTTCAACTTTAGGAGAAGAGTCTCAGTGATCTGTATGAGCTTTATTATTGCTTTATTTCCAGGAATTATTAGGCCTTCCTTAAATTGTTCTGTTGCAAATCTGAAACGTAGAATATTTTACATTACAGTAGTATTTAATAGAGAACTGAGAATTGCAAGATAGTTTACAGGCAAAGCTACTATTACAGTTCTTGCAACATCTTTCCATTAAAAAGTTAACAGGCTGGATTAATTGCTCCATGATAAACGTTTCTTTTTAAAACTTGTTGTTTCCCATGCAGCAAAATGTAAATATTATACCTTGTATCAGTATTAGTCTGTTTTGAAATACTGCTTTTCTCCCCAAAAGTTTATGGTGTAGAAACACTGTCTGCATTCTAATGCTCAAATTCACACTGTAATAGCTTAACAAATCAGGGAACTTTAAAGAACCTACGCAAATGTATATGCAGTTTGCGTGGAAAAAATACCCCAGAGATTCTTGGAACGCAGTGATATCGCAATAAATTTGCAGATTGTGAACCATAACATACAATAGATACATTCATTAAAGAAATAATTTCTTGTTTCTAAAGTGAATATGTGTTTACTTACAAACTGCATTATAACTACACTATTTTGTCATCCTTGTTAGTGCAATGCATATCAATATAGAAACCTTGAAAGAAATATGTAAAATGCTTGATGAAAATGTAAATAGTACTCAAGTACTCTTCAATTTAGTTTAAAGTGATTACAAAAGTTAAAATGGTTAAAAGGTATTGATTTTTGAATTAATTTATATTTTAAAGGCGACAACATGTGGTATGGTGCAGATGTACACCCAGATTATCTATTGCATTACTGTTAATGATTAACTGTGATCATTAATTATGGTATTCATCTATTTTATAGCCATCTACACATATCTTCAAAAAGAAGTATATTAATACCAGAGAATAAAAATTTGAGATAGAATCTATATCACACATGCTTTTCAAATATATTTTAACTCAATACTGGTATAATTCAGTGAATACAGGAAATGACATATTTTTTCAGTAAATGTAATTAGGATTTTGCTAAGGAAAAAAAAAGACTGTTTTAAGTAAGAAATAAATTTCTGTAGCTAGTAGCATCAAGTATGAGGTAAGTGCTGCTGCTTAGGACTTGCACATCCTGACTCACAAGACAAAAATGTCTTTTTCCCTTGATAAGGAAATTTTAATTTCGTTTTCTGCTTTACTCACATGTCATGTTGAGTATCTAGATTATTCTTGTCTCATGTGAGCCGTGAACTAAATGTGAACAAGATGAAATACAGTTTGTTCATCCTCAAAACAGGGAAACTTTGCTTGGCTGATGGGAAAAGAAGTCTGCTTCTTTCAGGACTTGAAAAGGTGCTGGGACAACACCTGGTCGAGCAGGACACCCAAGGGGGCTCAACTACATCCTCGAGCCCCAGCCATACCTAGATTAACTTTCCTCCATCTGTAATTTTTGTGAAACCTGGTGTTTGACCCATTTCAGGCACTGAGTGAAGTCTTTTTTAGGTAGCAGCAAAGGAGAATTTTTTCTCTCATTCCTAAATCAACTAGCATAGGGAGGGTGTTCACTTGCCTCATGTTACATCAGGAGACCAAGGTCAAGATGAATCTTAGCAGGAGGAAAGTCTCAAAACTCCTTTCATTCAGAGGAAAACAGAGTTGAAGATACTCTTCAGTCTGACAGCGAAGCTGGGAGACGTGCAAAGGCACCTCCTGACAGGCACAGGGAAATGCTCTTCTTTACTCCTCCCCAGTATGCCTAAGGCACACCAGGACAAAAACTTACCACTGAGTAGAGTATGTGTGGAACCAGTGTGAGGATTCATTTTATACCAATTATGCTTGTTAAGTCTCCACATTCAGGTAATTTCCAGGCTAACTAAAGCATACACCTTGTATCTTGTGCTCCTCTAATCTGGAAGGCAATCTCCAACCATTCCAAATTTACAGAGCCAGGGTGGAGAGAGGAACTATGCTGGTTTGGGTGCAGCCCACGAGGATTTGCTAGCTTGTGTGCGTGGCAGTTTGGGAAAGGAAAACATCTTCTTAAGCAATTGCCTGGATCCGAACTATATGCTCAGCATCCTGCAGAGATTTGTCAAATCAGTCCCTCTTGTGACAGAAATGGACCTCCTTGGCAATCTCTTGTATTAACCATGGACATTTCTGTGACTGTGCAAAATGCTCTACAACTTAAAAATGTACGCCACCAAGCAAAGGGGGAGTAATTTAGGTGTAGTTAGAAATAATACTATTTGGAAGCTGGTCCTGGTAGCATATGAGGGGAGGAGGGGTATCATCGGGGAAGCAGGTGATAAGGAAGGCAATGGCCTGTCATGCCACTCACAACAGCCCAACTCCATAGCCTATGAAGGGTGCCCTAAGTCTGAAGAAGCTAAATGGCAAAATAAGAGAGCTTCTGAAGGCCCACATAATCAAGTTGCAGCTGCGCCAGCTAGAATGAGAGGCACGTTGGGTGCCCAACTCAAACACCTCCATGTAAATGCACGCAACATTGGGAATAAACAAGGGGAACTGGAGATGTGTGTGCGATTGCAGCGCCATGATCTCATTGCAGTTACTGAGACGTGGTGGGATAGCTCTCATGACTGGAACGTGGCTATGGATGACTTTAGGCTTTTCAGGAAGGACAGGCCAGGAAGGCGAGGTGCTGGGGTTGCACTTTACATAAGAAAGCAACTGGAATGTATGGAGCTCAGCAGAGGGGAGGATGAAGAGCGAATCGAGAGCCTGTGGGTGAGGATTAAAGGGCAAGTTATGAGGGGCAACACTGTTGTGGGTGTTTACTACAGGCCTCCTGACCAGGGAGAGGAAGTGGATGAGGCCTTCTACAGGCAGCTGCAAGGAGTCTCACGATCCCAGGCCCTGGTCCTTATGGAGGACTTCAAGCAGCCTGATGTCTGCTGGGATAATCACACAGCTAGGAGCAGACAGCCCAGGAGGTTCCTGCAGAACATTGCAGATAACTTCTTGATGCAGGTGGTTGAGTAGCCAACAAGGGGAGGGATGCTGCTAGACCTGATACTAACAAACAGAGATGGTCTAGTTGCAAATGTGAAGGTTGGGGGCAGTGTTGGCCGCAGTGAATACAAGATGATGGAATTCACGATCCTGAGGTACAAGAAGAAGGATTGCAACCCTGGACTTCAAGGCAACTAACTTTGACCTCTTCAGGGAGCTCCTTCAGGTAGGAATTTCTTGGGCTAGGGTCCTAGAAGGAAAGGGGGTACAGGAGAGTTGGGCAGTACTCAAACACCGCTTTCTCCGAGCTCAGGACCGGTGCATTCCTACAAGAAAAAAGTCAAATAAGGCGGCCAGGAGACCTGCATGGATGGGCAAGGAGCTGTTGGGTAAACTTAATGAGAAAAAGGACACATACATGATGTGGAAGAAGGACTAAGCCACATGGGGAGAATATAGGAACATTGTCAGAGAATGCAGGGATGTAACGAGGAAGGCCAAGGCCTGTTTGGAATTAGAATTAGCAAGAGATGTCAGGGACAACAGGAAGGGCTTCTACAAATGCATCAGCAGCAAGAGGAAGACTAAGGAAAATGTTAGTCTGCTGCTGAATGGGGAGGGCACCTTGGTGGCGGAGGATGCAGAAAAGGCAGAGTTACTAAATGCCTTCTTTGCTTCTGTCTTTACTGCTGAGGCTAGCCCCCATGAACTACAGAGCCTGGAGACAAGAGAGAAGAGCGGGGAAGAGGAAGACTTTCTGTTGGTTGAGGAGGATTGGGTTAGGGATTATTTAGGCAAACTGGACACCCATAAATCTATGGGCCCAGATGGAATGCACCCAAGAGTGCTGAGGGAACTGGTGGGGTGTCATTGCTCAGCCACTCTCCATCATCTTCGAGAGATCATGGAGGGCAGGGGAGGTTCCAGAGGACTGGAAGAAACCAACATCACTCCAGTCTTCCAAAAGGGTAAGAGGGAGGAGCCGGGAAACTACAGGCCAGTTAGCCTCACCTCTGTCCCTGGAAAGGTGATGGAGCAGCTCATCCCAGAGACCATCTCTAGGCATGTGAAGGAAAAGAAGGCGATTAGGAATAGTCAGCCTGGATTCACCAAAGGGAAATTCATGTTTGATGAACCTGATAGAGTACTGCGATGGAGTGACTGGATGGATTGATGATGGGAAAGCCATGCATGTTGTCTGCCTTGACTTCAGCAAGGCTTTCAACACCATCTCCCAAAACATCCTCATAGGAAAGTGCCAGAAGTGTGGACTGGACGAGGAGACAGTGAAGTGGATTGAGGACAGTCTGCATGATAGAGCCCAGAGGGTGGTGATAAATGGGGTCGAGTCTGGAGGTCTGTGACCAGTCATGTTCCCCAGGGATCAGTACTGGGCCCAGTGCTGTTCAGCTTGTTCGTCAATGACTTAGACAAGGGCACAGTGTGCGTCCTCAGCAAGTTTGCAGATGACACCAAACTGCCAACACTCCAGAGGACTGTGCTGCCATTCAGGGAGACCTAAACAGGATGGAGAGTTGGGCAGAGAGGAACCTCATGAGGTTCAACAAGGACAAGTGCAGGGTCCTGCACCTGGGGAGGAATAAGCCCAGACACCAGTGCAGGTTAGGGGTTGACCTGGTGGAAAGCAGCTCCGCGGAGAGGGATTTGGGAGTCCTGGTTGCCAACAAGTTAACCATGAAGCAGCAATGTGCCCTCGTGGCCAAGAAGGCCAATGGGATCCTGGCCTGCATGAGGAGGAGCGTTGCCAGCAGGTGGAGGGAGGGGATCCTGCCCCTCTCCTCAGCTCTGGTGAGGCCGCACCTGGAGCATGGGGGACAGTTCTCGGCTCCCCAGTACAAGAGGGATGTGGAGCTTCTGGAGAGGGTCCAGTGTAGAGCCATGAAGATGATTAAGGGACTGGAGTATCTATCTTATGAGGAAAGATAAAGAGAGCTGGGCCTGTTTACCCTGGAGAAGAGAAGACTGAGAGGAGATTTGTTCAATGTGTAGAAGTACTTGAGGGATGAATGTAGGGAGGATGGGGCCAAACGCTTCTCCGTGGTGGCCGGTGACAGGACAAGAGGTAAGTTGAAACACAGGCAGTTCCATCTCCATGTGAGGAAGAACTTCTTTCCTGTGAGGGTGACAGAGCCTTGGCACAGGCTGCCCAGAGAGGCTGTGGAGGATCCTTCTCTGGAGATCTTCAAACCCGCCTGGATGCCACCTTGTGCCCTGAGCTCTGGGTGTCTCTGCTGGAGCAGGGGAATTGGACTAGATGATCTCTAGAGGTCTCTTCCAACCTTAACCATTCTGGGATTCTGTGATAAACTTCAACTAAATGTGTTCTAGAAATACGGTGGCTTTTAAACAAACCTGAGGAATATAGATGGCTTTTGATGTGCACAGAGGATGTAATGTTTACCCTCATATAGTAAAGCTAGAGAAATTTATTCCTAACTCTGCACTCATAATGTTCTCTGCAGAAGAGCCTCACAGATATTTTGATTCTCTATGCAATTCTCTAATATCGATCTTGGTCTGTTTCAGACAAGGAACCTTTATTTAAGACGTTTAGAAAAGATAGAAGCAAATAGTTACAGACTTTTAAAAAGCAAATGATTTTTCAAACAATGTCTCTTAAGAACTTCTTGAACATTATATAAATTGTGTCTTACATAGCGGATTTCTCATTAATAAATATATAAATCATAAATCATTTATTCACATGGTGTAATGTAGCAGTTTATTACATAGTGCGTGAATTTTGTAATCAGGGAATCCCTTGATGAAAAAATAGCACAATATTAATTACCAGCACCATCTGTGCTAAACAATAGGAAAAACAATATTTTAATACAATGACTTCATGCATGTCAGTTATCTTCAACATTAAACACTGCAGTTTTGTTGTTGTGGTTTACCTTCTACTCATTTAAATAACTGGTGTTCTTACAAAGGTTAAAACTATGAATAAATGAATTAAAATGAAATATAATGAAAAATACTAATAGATACAACTGGATTGAGTTCATTCATCAAGTGATTGTAAAGGCACAGGTACACATATATTTACATAAACCTTTATATAGTTCCCTACATGTGTTTCCATAAAGATTATTATTTACATGTTTGTTACCTGCAAAAGACTAACGTTCATCTTCTAAGAGTTGTTTTGAATTTATTTCTTTCTGAGATTTACACTATTCTAACTATGTAATCCTCACAGTGTTAATATAAAATCTATTTGGTGGATATCGTGAGTAGGTTTTTTTTTTTTCATGCATATAAAACTGTAGTATACATGTGGTATTCTGGAAAATGGCTGCATTTTCCAGCATGTCTTACACTGCTAGTAAAAAAGGAAATATGAGAATTTATTTTGCTCTCAGTATAATAGAAAATATATATATATCTTTATACATCCAGGTGCTAAGTATGTTCAATAATTTATTTAGTTTAAAATATATATTGGCTAAATCAAAACCACACCTAGCAACATATTGTTCCCTTGGAAAAGTCTGAAGAGAAGCTAATCAGGGCTACAACCGCCTTTAGGAGGGTATGATTAAAATTCTCATGTTGAGCTTCTTATTTTAAACGTCTTAAACAGAACTTCTGTATTTCTGAAGCCTCCTGCATCTGCTCATGCCCACATTACCAAAGTGCAACATTCTTCTGCCTGTACTTGTGTTTAGTCTTTAATTCTACCACAAACATTATCTAAGCTTTCAGTAAAGCTACTGTGACTGACAACCAACAACATATACACTGTAAACTGACAATGACTCGTTGTCACTGAGTTCTGATTGTACTTAAACATATGCTCATTACCAGAATTATTTTTCATTTCTATATATTGCCATTGTCTATTGACTTGCAACTTTCCTATAGAATCAGAATGAATTTTTCAGTCCTTCAAGCCCTCGTTGGCATTTGTGGCCTCCAAATATACATACCAGAGTCTTAAAAATCTTCAGGAGGTTATGTCCCAAAATGATGGTTTTATTGGTTTTATTTCTGCATGGATTCACTTTAGTAGTAATATGAATTTATTGGGTTTTTTTTACTAAAAAATTTCACTTACTGATACGCTTTTTCATATGTATCATGGATAATACTCTCTGCAAGAATTTACAGGAGAGGAGACAATAATGAGACTCCATAAGCCTTAGGAACCTAAGGCCAGAGTAACATGCAACAGGTTACTGGGGTCAGCTCAGCTACCAGAGGTCAGTGTGGATTCTCCAAGACTCTGGGCAAGCAGTTTTCCCAAGGCCTTCTTTGAGCTGCCCATTCTTCTCCAGTGCTTCTGTGCTTCCTTCCAGTGGCTGGGAGCCTTTCCAAAGATACCATGCTCCCTGCAGAAAGTCTTACCGTGCCTTCAGGTGGGTCTTTTTTGCCTACTGTTCCAAATCAGACACCAAGTACCCAGGCAATGCTTTTGTGCAAGGGATTATGGCTTTGTGTATTTTGCACTTGGCTTTTCTCGGGCAGGAGTCGAGGAAAGCTCTCTGACAGAACTGTAACTCTCTTTCACGCTCAGTATCCAAAACAAAGTTAAGGAGGAGCACTTTGCATGCTTGAACTGTGAAATACTGTTACTTAGCAAACAGTGTTATTTTATTGTGACATCCCAAATACTGTCTTAGGCCTTCTGTGGCCTTTTCTGTACAGTTAGATATGCATCTCCTTACCAGGACCATCTTTGTCTGCTAGGTAGCTCTAAATTTCATCAGATAGGGTTGCCCAGCCTTTGCAAACTCAGTCTAATGTCTTTCTCTTCTTCATTTTCATGTATGGTTGTGACCATTGCTCCATTTCCATATGAGTATTCCTCTTCTCTAACCAGCCTGGCTCTTCTTCCCTCACTGGGTTTTCTGGGGGTGGTTGAAAAGGTTTAGTTCTCTCCTGCCATCTAACAGTTTTCTCAATTCTGAAGATGACTCCAGGATGATATCTACTCCATACCTATATCTCTCTTATCCTCTCTCTTTTCCTGCTTCTGTGATCTTCCTAAATTTGTTAATTAACAGAAACTTCTTCAATAATATTGCAGACTTTTACCTTTTTCTCCTTGTCTTATTTTCCCAGGCTTGTGTCATTCAGGACTCTCTTTTCCCAATGTCAGCCTGGACTGCAATCTGACCATTATGTAGAAATCACTTCCTGCTGTTAGTGGCTGACTCCCTCTTTTTTCTGGCTGCACTTCATTATTTCTTCTCAGTCTCTTTGACCTAAGTGGTTCTTCTGACAACTGTAGATTTCTCACATATGTGGATCATTTCTATGGCTCTATATATTTAATTTCCTCTTATCTCATTCCGACGTATTATTATAGGCAGTTTTACTCCTGCCTATATAATGCATTTTTCATTTTTTAGTACTAGCTTCTGCTGTGTGACAAGGCTTTTCTTCTGGGTTTTTCAGTTCTCCTCAGTGCCTCTCCTCTTCATTGTATTTCTCCCCTCAAATAATTCCTTCTCCTTTCTCTTTTTTTTATCTGATTTTTCTTCCCTCTAGTTTATCAATTATTTTTTTTCAAATTATGATGGTTAATTGTTTATTTTTTTATAACTTTCCAATGACTTCTCCTTGTGATTATCCTTTCCACTTTTCTTGACTAGGCAAATCCAAAATCTTAGGCCCTCTCCTAGAGTACTACTGGAATAAAATTTTGTCTTTGTCAGGACAGCTATTCAATAGTTTTTCAATGAATCAGCTCTTGGAGTTTGTTTTTCAGTCCTTAGTACAATTTCTACCTCAGCTTTTTCACTCACTCTTCTTCAATGGTCATACACTGCAGTTTATTATGAGTAGTTTTGAATGAACAAAACTTTATACAGTAAGGATCAGACCTCACTTGTCTTGCTCATCCACATAGTCCTATTGCAAGCGCATGAACAGAATTCAGCCTCTGTTATAGCATATTTCAGTTGTCAGGACAAGGAGCTTTAGAAAGATGCATGTTACATCCAAAGTTCTAAGTTTTAACAACCTTCGAAGTATGTACTAAATAGAAAATGGAAGAATAACAAATTCTGTTCATGTTCTAGCTTGTCAGCCTGAAATATTAATGATTCTAAGTACAACAACTAAAATCTTTAGCAAATGACCATCTGCAAAAGATATACTCTTTGAATTATTATTGAACAGTAAAATGCCAAATTTAAAAAATTTTACAGACAGCCTTCTAATATGGAGGTGCGGTATTTAATTTGCACAAAAAATACAAAATACTGTGGATATAGTATAGGAAGACAACAGCTTTGACTTCTATTAGATGAACCCTAATAGATAGGTTCAAAAGAAAAGAAGTTTGATCTTAGTGTTAGTAAAGACATGCTGCTGATGCCTCACTTTGCAGTTTGGCAAAAGAGATGTCTCATTATGTGCCAGATTCTCAGCTGCTTTGACATCATTCGTATAAGTGGAGGATGAAGCAGCAATTGTGTGTTTCAAATCTTTGTAGTCCCTGTAGTACTTTGAACTTTGCTGAGCCTCATTTGAGCATTCTTGAAGACGTAGCTGTGTATAAGTAGATCATACAAAACCCAGCTCTGTTTAGCAGCAGCAGTAGAGATACAGGCTGTAAAGATCCGGTCCTGAAACATAAACTTTTGAGATCCCTTGTATTACACCTGCTTTACAGTGGTGGCAGAAAACTAGATATTTGGAGTACGTTGAGAATAACTCTATATTGCATGTCTCCACAAAACTGAGTATGTATATTGAAATACATTGCATATGCTGACTTCATATTTAAGACTAAGAAGGAAAGACCTTAATTAATCTTGGTTTTCAACTGCCCAGGGTATAGCCAAGACGGATAGACAAAACTATCAAATATTCAATGCTACAGTTGATATTAAAAATTAACATTAATTAAAGAGTTTGCTATGACATTTATTTCAGTCCTGATTTTAGTCTCCACTTTTCTTGTGATTCATCAAAGACTGATGGTAAAACACTTAATTTTTTTAGGATCCCATCAAAGTATTTGAAATGACTTCCCAGGAATATGAGAGTATTTTCAACTTTTTTTTTTCAAATAGAAAAACTTTAGTGAAGAATGCATTTTTTTTTCAGACACAATGCACCTGACTTCTTACCTAAAATAAATGCCCAAGAATCACTAGCTAAACTTTGTTGTTTTATAAATAGGACTCCATTTATGTAAATTGTGCACTTAAGAATGCAGCTTTTTTAAACTTATGTTACATCTTAGCACACATTTTTTTGCTAATAGTCTTTGTAGAGCTAGGACTTACAGGTAAGGTATTTATACGCTTGTGGGTTGGTAAATAAATCACTTCTAATGAGGCTTTCTAAATAACTCCTCTCCATTTTTCCCTTAGATAAAACAAACATTAGAAATGGGACATTGCTGCATTTAGCTACCAAGCAAAGGTTAAGACTATTTACTACTTCATTTCTTCTAAAAAGGGAGATCCACTTTAAATGCACCAAGTTTTCTTTCATTCAGTATTTGCAAAATTGCCTACATATTCACTATTATGGCTGATGAATTTTTCTGTGGGGCACAGGAATAAAATATGAATAGCTTATGAAATGAACAGCCTAAGGAAATCTGCTCTGTGACATTGGTGTCCTCATATTATTGCATTCTGTTGTTTAGAACACCTTAATGAAATAGGCAAAAAGTATAGATACGATGTAGATTAAGGCAGGTGATCATTTTAAACTGCAGTTTGTGATTAGTATAGTTACCAAGACATTGCATACACAATTAACACTGTTAGTTGTGTCAAAATTTTGTTAAATGTCTCAGTAAAGAGATGAAAGACTGAGCAAATAACATCTAGATATTTCTTCTCATCAAAGTAGATCCTTTTATCTGTCACTATATCAATACATCACAATATTGACAGATTTTCAAAAATACACATGGAAACTTTCCAATCTAGGTAGGGGAAAAAAGGATTTACAATGATATCTGTACCAAGTGATTCACAGAGATGTTGTGGAAGAAGCTTCTGGACACATTCATCTGCATATTGATAGCCTCGAAACCTGACTTTTTATGTTCAGGAATATAAGAAACAAACACTTATCCTATCCTAATGGATTTACTCACTATTTGTGCAGTTTAAATTGTGGAGAAGATGATGCCTGCTACCTCTCATCCATGTTTCAGACCCTTTTCTTAAGATATTGGTTGGTGGTTAATGCTATCCTTGCCATCAAATTTAGATGTTTCCACAGGAGGCCTGTAATGCAGTCTGATCTATTTGGGAGTCAGTGGATCATTTCCTCTCTGTCCTGTGTGGGTAAGAATGATATTTACTGAACAAGTACTTTCTAAAATATGCCTTGCTTTTCTTCAAGGAAATAAATATCAGTAAATAAATAAATATCAAGCAAGTTCTTGCTTCATGACTAAGAACTTAGTTTTACCTTAGTCAAGTCAGTAGAAGTTACATGAGCAGGTAGAAGATTTATGTATGTTTTGAGAAACTGAATTGAGCTCTGTATCTCCAATGGTAGGCGTAAGGAAAGCTTCCACACATGAAGCAAGAAGCAAGGCACTCCTATTGCTATACATTGCTCTTAAATAGCTCCTATATAGTTTTAAGATATTACTTGGACCTCATGAATCTTCGAGTTGGATATAGCAGCTTTATTGTCAATCCTTCTTCAAATCGTTCATCCTCTGGGGAAAAATTATCTTGCTCATTTGCTACTCGACATATGCACATAGCTTTCTGGCTTGTGAACCATACAGTAGATTCCTGCACAGGATCATCATGTTGCCCTTCTCTGTTCAAAACAAGAAAAGGCCATTTGCTGCTGATGAGAGATAAGAAGTTAAATGACTTCCTAGCACTTATGTGTATATCATCCTAACCGTAATTTCTCAAGATTTGCTGAACCATCAAAGAAATGTCATTTCTTTGGACTTTGCAAATAATATTACCTAGACACATCAGCTAGGACTGAAGAACTTACTCTAAGTACCTCTTTCTGGATCCTGCCATTAAGTCCTGATGTTAAAGGTATAATCATATTGTAAATATTTCTTTGTTGCCTCTTCTATCTTGTTTGCATTTTTGTGAGTTAGATGAATGACTCCGTCATTTCTCATCATGTTTTAGAAATATTTATAAAATAATGTAAGGTACAAGACTGAGGCAAAACTTAATCGAGTTTTTTTTTTTTCCTAGTAAATAGACATAACACCAGCAAAACTTGAGTGATACAGATGACCCTACTCAAAAAATCTCCCCCGTGCTCAGAGGAAGGCACAAATGGCATCTTACTGCATGACTGCATAGAAGAAATTTTTTTCCTGGTTCTCTAAAAGGCAAACACTCTGGAGGAGAAAACAAAATGTAATGAAAGAAACCAAAGACCAAAAAAAAAAAAAAAAAAAAAAATTCCATCCACAGTAAGATGAATCCATTCCTAAGAAAAAAAACATGTTCCATCTCCCACTTGAGAAGAGCAGCAGGTCAGTGAGGACATGCAGATCACAAGCAGGTCAGTCATATTGCAAGGTCAGGGGCTCAGAGCATTTTTCAGTTCTACTGTTCTCAAGATCCATCTACGCATGAGTCTAGAAGGGAAAGTTTAGAGAGGGAAGAGAAAGGAAGATAGTGCCATTATGATCATCATCATCATTATCATTAGAACAAGTGCCTGAAACATTCAAATAAATCTTTTTGTCAGTCTATTCAAGACTTTATCTCAAAAATGGGGCAAAATGTAGAAATTAGAAGAAATCAAATTTATCTGTATACTTTCATTGTTTCAGTATGTTTTCATTGCCATTATGTGAAGACCAGGTGATATTAGAAAGCATCTATAACAAAGAGGCAGTGGTTATGCTTAGGTGGATTTTCAAACTTCCTCCATTTAAATTCAGTTTTACAAATTTCCTTTAAAAGTATGTTTACTTGAGTCATGTATAGAATCAAAGGCCCTTTTGGAAAGCTTTGTAATACCAAGATTATTTCATAGTAATTTAATTTTACTATCAATCAAAGGCTGTACTATGTGCTATACTTCTGGGTGCCAGAGAAAATAATCCTTTATTACTGCTGTTGTTGTTTCCTCAACAACAGGGTCACATAGTGCACTACTTTCACAGGTCAAGCCTACTGTGCACCCCGGAGTGGCTTTGTTCTCCCCTTTCAGCAAACTGGCTACCAACTTCCCCATGTTCCTGTATTCTGCAAACTCTTTGCAGCTCTTTCAGTTCCTTATTTTATTCTGCAATACCTGGAGAACATCCCTGCTCCTTCTTTCCTCTCATACTGGGATGCTCTATTCTCTTGCTTTTATGCTAGAAGTTCTCTGCAGGTATCTCTCTTCCCCTTACCATTCTTAAATCCTTACTAGGTATCTTGGAAACAATTTATTCAGGGATATTCATATTTTAAAGAGTGGGAAGAGATGAGTGCCTAGTGTTCTTCTAGAAAGTCTACTGGCTGCTTTAGAGATGGTTTTAGGTTCTGGATCTGGTAATTGAGGGGGAAAAAAAAAGAGGAGTTTCTCATATTTCAAATATTCCCTTCCCAGCTTTTAAGCAAAGTAACTGGATTTACCCATTGATTCACAGAGATTGACTAAATGTAGAATTCCAGTTATTGTACTCTTTGTTCCAGCAGACAGCAAAATGCCATCAAGGTGGGTAGGTAAAGAACCTCCCCTCAATTTAGACAGATTATTTTGTTGCTACTTCTTTGTACAACCTCGCTGCCACCTAAGAGCAGTAATGCAAAGTTGATTTCCATAAAATAATATAAATATACAGTTAAACTACAAAGCCTACTTATAATTAAATCCCTGTTTATGGAAGCATAGCTCCAAGATCCATCTTTTTTTCCACTAGCAAATAGCCCCATTAGTGTATGAACACAAGATTAGCTGACTAAAGTATTTTTTTGCTTTTCTCAAGACGTGATTATGTTGCTCTGGATAGGTCCCATTCTCCAGTGTCTTTTCTCCAGTGTATTGTTTCTGCAATACCATTTCAAACCTGAGTAATGAGAGGCTATTTCTATAAAGGTACTACATATTGTTGTTCAGTATTACAATCACTACTGATATGTATGAAACAGTGAAATTAAACTATATTTTTTTTCAAGATGTGAACATTCATGATTTTTAATGTCATCTTTATGCATAATAATTTTGAATTTTCTCATAAACTTGTATACTTACTACAAGAGACATAATAGAAAGCAGACAACTTTAACATGTGAATTTTAAAATAAGTATCCAACAGTAAAAGGCAATTAAAAATATTCATTTTTCAAAGGCTTTCTACAAAGTCAAGTCAAAGGCTTATTTAAAGTGTGTGCACACTTGTGTTACACACCTATGCAGTATATAGGTGATGAGAGCCACTGGATTTAATATATTCACATGACAAATGAAATGCATTATAGTTTCTAATTTCCACATTTTTACATGAACGCAATTTTCTGTGTGTACAATTATGGTTTTGTATGTATAAGATACCCTCTCTCATACCAACTAGCTGGAAGACCAGCTGGAGATCTTTTTGAAATATACTCTGTAATCTTGAAGGGAGGGTATTTTTATTTTTCTGGCCAGCAGTAAATTTTCTACCTCAGTAGCATGGCTTATGGTACAGTATTAAAGATCCAAGCTTTCACAGCAGGTTGTATTGGCTATGTAAGCTTACACTGATTAAGCTTCTAGGAAGAAACAGTGGAATATAAACACACAAAACAACAACAGAAATTCTCAATTGAACTTACCTAAATCAATGAAATGTGAATTGTGAATTTATCTCACTTTAATATACATTATACAACTAAAACCAATTTAATAAATGGTCAAATCCATGGCCCATAGATTAATCCATATTGATATTTTCCGTGCAGCATTATTTCTACTTTCCAGCACAAGATATCCAATACTGCTTCTCTGTCAGGTGACAGTCACATTCGATTCTTTAATAAAATCCTGTATTGCATTACTGCTAGACTGAACAAGAAGTGAATTTCCACTTGGGAAATTTCAGAAGGAAAGTAGATGAAGGTCTTCTTATTAACATAACCAAAGGCAATAATATATACTCTCTTTTTTTTTTTTTTTTTTGGCATACCAAGTCTATTGATAAACCATACAAATAAATGCAGAATTTGCCACTAATTGCTGCAGATCTTGAACACTTGAACAAAATAAAACCAAATCAACCGTAACCAGCTTCACCTTCTTGACTGTAAGTCCCCTCTAGTGGTTGTTTTGAGCATACAGATTTTTTACTTATCACTGCTACTTTTGTAAACAAGGTAGAGTTGACAGCAACTTGATGACATTCATTATCTGTAAATGATAATTATCTGGAAACTATGAAGAACATTCTGGCTCTGCTGGGCTGCTTTTGTTAAGATAAGTGAGCTCAGTCACCATACACACTAAACACATACATACTACACCCTTCTATCATTGCATGTGCATATGCAGTGCAAACTCAGAACAGTACTTCAAAACCCAGGTCTTGGACCAATTTTTTTTCTTCAGATGTTCTGGGAACTTGTTAAAGTTCTTTCAAAGTGGTAGATTTTCACAGAAAAAATGTCAGCTTTACAAAAGTTAAATCTCTCTCATGACTTTCCAATTTCATCAAACTTCCAAGTAAACCTGAGAAGAGACTACAGGCAGGCCCATAGCATCTTACTTGGCTGTCTGCTGGTGTACTCAGGCTTTCTGTTTTTTAAAGTGTTGAAATATCTTCTGTGAAAATATCCGTAAACTGGGAACAGATGGAACTCACAAACAAATGCACTTCCACGTGGCATTTGTCCAATGGCCTCAAAGCCTGGGAAGGTCCCACCATGCAGGAGCATGACTGCTTTCGGCTTTCATGCTCCCTGAAACAGAAATTGAAGATGTAGTCTGCAATGGTCTAGTCTGCTGCGTTAGATACCTGGAGGGTCTGAGGTACTGAGACTGAGAATTTAATAATTTCCAATAATTTCCAATTTCCAAATTTTCTACTGTAGAGCAAGAGGAAGCACAACCTGTGTGATTCATCCATTCCTTCCCACTCTAGAGATGGAAGCAAGGAAAGTGATAATAAGCCAGAAGCCTCACAGCTTGGATCGTAGTCAAATTTCATATGGATTTTTTCATACTTCCTTGAATGGAAAAAAATACAAATTTACTATTTTGATTTTGAAAAAAAAAAATCCCAAGTTTCTGCGGAAACTTTCAGGAAATTAAAAAAAAAAAGAATAAAAGGAATCTGCAGGGAAAATCAAAATTTAGTGCAGATTCTGGAGTCAAAAAACCTAAACCTTAGTGCAATGTTTTTCTCTCTTCCACTTTGTCAGGATGTGCTGAAATAGGTGGCAATCACTGTCTTCCTCTCTCTAGGCATAAGCATGCACATAAGCCCGGAAAAATAAAACTCATTTTCTCTGAAACAGTAAAACCGACTAAAACCAAGTTTATTATATGCATGAAATAAATTACCAGAAAGAGACAAATATTTGTTTGTTTTCTAATTTCATTCAGTGATATTGTTTTTAAAGGTTACTCGCAAAGGTAACAAGGTGGAAATACGCTTTTGAAATTGCTTTACCTTTTCAACACTCTATGTTAATAGGTTGCCTTTTCACCTTTTTTTTTGCAGTTTGCAGAGAATATTGAAGTGAAAAATATAGATGAGCAAAAATCAGAGCAAGAGTCCATGTCTGGAAAAATAAATTGTTTGATTATTGCAATTTAATATAGACGATATTTGGTAGGAGGACAACTTATACTCATTAAGAATGAGATTTAGTTTTACTTATTCCCTCTGAAATAGAACTTTAACCCTTGAACTGAGATAATTTTATGTCATGAATGGTCAGGGTGAGACCCTAATCCCCTGAATTAAACGGCAGAGACTCCACTAACTTTAGAAGAGCCAGATTTAACTCCCGTTGTCCTCTGGCAGCTTGAGTCTGTCCTGGCATCTGTCTAGCAGTGTAAGAAAGCACAAATATCAACATGGAAAAGGTTTAGATTCCTTTAGCAGACATAATTGAATACTATAATAGAAAAGGATTTAAATCATATAGTACAGATCCTTGTAACTACACATTATCATGCACCAGATTCTTGTCACCGCGCTCACCTTTACCGTCCTTCACATGTATAGTATCTCCATATACATTTCCAGACAGTTTTGAGGAGTAACTCATCTGCTTACATTTACCCAGTTAGCAGCTGTGGTGCTGTTTTATGTTAGTGTCAGCATGGCAGGAGAGGATTTGATTAGGGATATATGTGTTTTGGAAAGCAACCGGTGAACTAATTCCGCAGAAGGGAATACTCCTCTTCAGGAATTGTTTACTGTTCTCTTTCGTGAAGGGTACTTTCTAGTGCAGTGGAAAGGATGGATTAGCTCTGTTTGCGGAAACTTCTCAACCTCCATTGTTCAAGGGTCTGCAGTGCAGGAGACACTTGTAGACAAGTGCCCAGCATTGGCTGGGAGCCAGCTGAAAGTTTTGCTAGAGGTCTCACTTGGAAATGATGACTCCAGGAAGAGAAAGTTTGACTTTGCTCAAGTTGTGATGAGCTTGCAAAATAGATTTATGCTCATTCAAGTGCATTTGCATGTCGTGGCTCTGCAAGTGAGTTTAATCAGAGCCGTTATCTTGCCTCCTGAGCTTCAACAAGTCTCAAACTGCTGGGATGGCTCTCTCCTTAGGGGCAAAAAACCACAGTGTAAAGTAGGAGGGAACAGAATAAACTTTCTTCATGCAATACAGGCTTAAGTACATCCAATCTAATGCAGTGCTTAACTCATCATTATTTTGGTTTTCCTCTTATGAGACAAAAAGAAACAGCTTGGCAATGTTTTTAGATTATAACCTCTTTAGGGGAGGGAATATGTCTCATTGTGTGCACTTTGAAGTGCCTTTGACATCCTAGGTTCTTTATAAATGGAAATAATAATAATAATAATTTATTGCTGTGCAGTGTGGTCTGGTCTCCCATTTACATTCAGTATGATTCGTTGTGCTGTGTCGCTGTCCTGTTCATCACTTCTCACCTTGCACTTACATGCAACTTCTATTATGGTTATTTTTAGAATACATAAGGCACTCAAATAAGATGATTACAAGTGTGGAATAACAGCTTAGGAAATAGATAGGAGGATAGTTCACAGAAAGAGGCAACATACTGCACCTAAGCTGTGCTAGATCAAATCTGACATTGTAAAATCAAAGAGAAGAGGTTTTAATACGGAAATAATGTGAAGAGATTATAATGAGTACTGCTTTTTAACGGTTGAGTTACCATCCTTTAATGAGTTTCAGGATTTTTTTTTAAATTATGTATGCATGTGAATGCATGTGTGTAAATATATACATCCATACACACCTAATGTGTGTTTGAGTTTGTGTCTATTGGAAAACACAAAACAGTGGGCTGCAGAAAGAAAAAATGGAACAGTGGTCATTGGTGACCACTTTGTGCTCCTGCAGTGCTCATTTTCTAGTTGTGGAGTGATGTAAAATGACCTTTAAGTTTCCTTTTCATAGAATCGGGCCAATCTTTACAGAAAGCTTCATTTTCTGGCAGCTTCAGGGACGGATCAGGGACGGATATATTTACTTACATTCAGAGAATTTGTGATGCAGGAGGCAGAGAGCAGCAGGAAAGGGTGTAGCATGGAATGCTCCTGGTTGCAGCTGACAGAGGGTACTGAGTGTTTCGTCCCAGTTGTTAGAAGTTAGAGCACCCTGTGATTTCTCTAGCTTTGTGCTGAAGGCTGGTTTGGGTCCTTATCTCCGTGATGGTGAAGTCATAAATGAATCTTTATCGCTCCTCTTTTTACTGAGTGACGCTGAGGAGTGAACCCAATATAATATGACTATATCAGGTAAAATGAGGTGGTAAAGTTTCCCAGTTTGTTCCCCTCAAGATATTGGCATTTTATGTCATCCAACATGTACCAAACCTTTTTTGCCACAGAAGAAATTATTTCCACCATTTTTGCTGTTGAATTAGATACAAAAAATTTGTCTTACAAAATGCTTCTATCTTTTGTCTGATATATATATATATAAAGTGTTTTCTTTTTGCATATAATGACTCATTTTGCATATAACTAAACTGAATGAAAATCACAATATGATCCTGCTCTGGAACTACTTAGTCCATCTGAACCTGAGTTAGATTATCTTTATTTCCTTCTCCCCAAGAAGGTCCTTAAGGTTCCAAAACCTTATGGCTCTGATAATTAGAAACTTTATTCCAATTTCTAATCAATTTTACTTATGCCCAATTTAGTCTCATTTAATTTTTGTCATATAATTTAAATATGAGATACCTATTGATGCTCCTTTCTTGGCTCACCTTCCTCTGACCATACTGACTCAAGGGGTATGTATGCACCTCCCAAGCAAACAACAGAACTCTGCATAAAACAATGCTATTTGGAACATAACGATAGCAGTAAATTTTCTAATCCAGAGAAGGTAGATCATATATTTATTTCAGGCTTCAGTTTCTTGCATACTACAGTTCTGTATTGGTGCTATAATTCTTTACATCTTTCAAAATAAAACACAGTGACCTAAATGAAGAAGCAGCATCCCTGGGGATTTTAAATTGATTTTAAGATATAGCATTAAGGTTGGATAACCTTTAAGTCAATCAACTGTTGAAGAATGGGATTATCGATTGTTTGAGATGAAATTAAAGGCAGTTTAGATACACTGTTGGAATAAATAAAGTTTCTATTTTTTTCCAAAAGGACCGTGCCACTGGATCATAACACCTTTGTTTAAAAACATTTGATTAGTGACTACTAAATTAAATCTAAGAGAATAATTTGAACATCTTGAGGCAATGTAATCTTCACATCAACCTATTTTTAATTCCAAATTTACGGGAAGAGAGATTAATATAGGTTCTGAATAGTTGCTTTAGAGGTGTGTGCGACAAGGTAACATCTGCATGAGATATAATCTTTTGAGAAAAGAATTCATTAAGCAGTATAACTCAGCCTGAAAGGGATGAAGGTTCATCTTTCTAAATCATTTTTAATTTTAATAGTGATTTGGGGAAAAAAAATGTAGTTATTGAGGGCAGAGAACATAAGATGGGGTATAAATATTCCAGCTCTACTGCTTAGAAGCCCATAGAAAATGGTAGTTAGTAAAGAGGTGTCTGGGGACATTAGTTGACAAGGTCAAGTACTTGGATTTAATCAAATTCATTTTGTAGCTGGAGATTTAGTCATGGTTGTAAGACAGAGAAGTCATCTCAAGTAAGGAAAGCTAACAAAAAAGCAATACATCATCTGCATAAAGTGAAATATATTGCTAACAGACATGTAGCTTTATGTCAGAATTAAGGAAGGTTTTGGAAACACTCTTCTAGCATGAGCTATTCAAATACCAGTAAGTGATAATGTAAAGCAGTTGTGCTTTTTTTCAGTGATACTGGAATCTCCAGGAAGAGCTTAACATAGTGATACTGGGATACAATGATGTCATGGACCAATGTGGAACTAAGATATGTATTGATTACAAGTTCACAAATTTGTACTGTCTTTAACATAGGGAATGGATTTTCAATAACTTCCACTGCCATTACTGAAGTTAAAGGAAAATATGTCATTAGCTTCAGCAGAGGAGAACTGAACTCAGACATTCTTAAGCAGTTTGAAAATGCAAGACATTGCAGGAGGTCACTTCAAGAACCAGAACCATACTGCTTATGATCTCATTAAGATTATTTAAGATTAAGAATTAAGAAATTAAGATTCAGATATACATTGTTTGAAGTCTAAAGCCAAGTGTGAACTGTCACATTTTGGAACACATGGTATGTGTTCCACTACGATGATTTTAAGACCTACAAAACTCTTAGAAAATAGGAGGTTATGTTCTGAACAAGTAACTACTGATTAATAATTGTTCCTTTCCTGCAAGTGAGACACTGGAACTAGGCATGCTGTGTGTCATAAAGGACAATTCATGGTTTTTTTTCCCCCTTTTCCCCTAAGTAGGGAAATTAACTATACGAATGCCGGTATGTCCCAAGTGCAACTTATAAATGCCTTGTTTTGAAACTTTATAGCTCCAAAAGCTTGAACTTAATCACAACCTGTTTTAAGGTACAGAAGTTCAAGATGCTACTTTCCATACATAGATATTTTCTAACAAAACAGATGTGACCCAAGCAGAAATGCCAAAAGTAACAAAAGTAGATTATTGATGAGTATTTTTATAGGATTTCTGAGAATTAAAGACAAAGTGATGGATTAAGGGATGCTTTAAGGAATAGATGATATTTGGTGGTAAAATGGCAAGGCAAAGAAGTAATAGGACTAATGATGCAATACAAATAATAATGAAACATTTGACATGAAAATAAGGTAATAGTTCTTCACTAATAATTTCTGCATGTAGCTTGGGAAATCAATGCCACTGGAGTGATACCTTCCCACATTAAATTTTGCCTTTTCTATTCCTAACAGTTTTGCAGAAGGAGTAAAAGGGAATTAAGACAGAAATAAGTGTAAAAGCTCATTGAATAAATATGCTTGTCTGTGACTATTTGAGTCATGAAATCTACCATTTCATGGCCAGAGAGTGGCCATGGCAACAACCTCCAGGGAAAGGATCTCATTTCAGAAATCCCTCCAGGATTTTGTTGGTCAGTAGCCAAAAAGCAGGAAAATAGAAGTAGGGATGTGGGAGCCATAAATCAGTTTGTTTGGTCATAGTTACAGAACTATTACCACATAAAGGATTGATATCTGAATAAACAAGCTAATTTATTAGCTGTACTTTCAAATAGACACATGATATGAAAAATATAATCTTTGCAGACACCAACGTAGACCTCACTGTTGTCCTGTTTCTCCACTTAGATTAACATATATCAAAATAATTTGAAACAACTTGTGGAAACAAAAAAGCCATCCAAACTTTTTAAGAGAAAATTATTTTTTTAAAGAAAATTTGCTAAAAATGAACTAAACCTCCAGAGGATTGCCTTCTCAGCAAGGTATGTTTTGTTTACTAGCTGTAATGTAATTCAGTGTTCTGGACTCTGGAGTAAACTGGCACATTTGTAGAGATATCATGCTCCCAAGTCCCTCTAAGCTAGGTATCTGGGTGATATATCCATGAAAACTCTGATATGCGAGAAATTTAAAAGAGCGAACACAGTAAACTTCTTATTTATGTTTTTGTTACACCTACTGAATTCCTGAAGTCAGTGGCATCCAATGAGGGTAAATTTGGCTTACTATGTTTGATCGGTGGGACAGTACTAAAAGTATAGATAATGGGTTAGGTTACATTTCTCATATAAGAATTTAAAAAACTAATTGTAGCAAGAACCAAATGTTCTACTTCAGAATTTAAAGAGTCTCTTATTATTAGTGATAAGGACTGCAGCAAACATGGAGCCATGGCCTACTTTGGGCCTACTCTGAAAGAAGCAACATTGGGGTGAGACCAATGTGTGTCTTGATGTGGCCTGGCAAAATTGCCCTGGCAAAGTGTGTTCTCCTTAGGCCTCATCTCATCACATTGGTTATTCTCTCCTAAATCCAGGTCTGCTCATTTCTTCCTGCTCTTTGTCATAGCCTTTTGCACTGACAGACCTCTGTTCCGATCCCACGCCACAATGTCACTCCTCCCACGCTCAGGTGTAAGTCCGTGCATCTAATTTTCAAAGGTGTCAATAAAATCTAGCTTTAGCTGGAATCAGTATAACTCATCCTTAGGTATCTAAAATTCATGTATTTATTTTAGAAGGAGATTAAATTTTGTATGCAGAAATGTTTATTCTCTCTACAGTAGAGAGAGCCTAGAACACCAGTTAGATTTTTAGGTTACTGAGGGTGAGGTGATTACTATCTGTAATATACTATAGGTGCTATAATTTATACAGATTTTATAAGACTGAAGCCAGTATTTTTCCTTCTGCATCAATATACAAGAACCAAAAGTCAGATTATGTAGCTTATTCAGTCATCTATGCCAACATAAAACAAATGCAAAGTAATTTATTTTTATGATTAGAGACCATTGTGAAAATACTTTACACTTAATTGTTCTCATGAAAATGATCTTATGAAATTGAGGGCAATTTAGCCCCATGGGTGCCCAATGGGAAATGGATAGGGACTTTTTTTTTCGGGATTTTTATTTAGAGAGCTTCCATCTAATCCTTCTTTAAATGGGTAAAACTGGGAAACAATCAAGAACAGATATTTCCTCCTTATTGTGGTATTTTAATTCTTAACTATCTGTATTAGTCAAAAGATTGTCTTTAGAACAACTTTTTTGGAAACAGTTTAATGATTCAAAATTTGAATTTCATTTTTAAGAGGGATTAAAACAGAAGACTAAGAAAGGATTCCAAGTTGCTGAGACACTTCAGAAATTTTAACCATAGTTTTACCTTGTAAAGTGTTATAGGGAGTGTTTTTGAATGACATTTGTGGATTTAAGAAAGAGATGGGAATTTGAATTCAATTTTGTTGCTAGCAGGTAAAGAATGAAGGAGTTTAATGTTATATATATTGTAATTATCAACAAAATAAATGATATTTTAAAATCAACTAGTTTTAAGAATAATATAGTTTTACTGTGGCATAAGGTAGAATATTAATCATCATATAAATGTTCTGCAAATAACATGGGATTAAAAATTACCAAGTAACACTGAACAATGGTTTCACTTTGTTTTTCAGTTCACTGGACTATGATGTCTTTAAGTTATTGAGATGTCTGTTGCACAAAAAAATCATCTTGTTCTGATGGTAGAAAGTCTTAGGAGGGTCCCAGTTTTGAAAGGCTGATGCTTGCAGGATAAAAATTCATTTTTAATGTAGTCTATTCTACTTATAAGATAATGATATAAATTGAAAAGGTGCATATGTTATGAATATGCTTTTAATAAACCAAAGTATATCAATGTCCACTGAGAGGATCTTGAATCTGAGATGAAGAAAAAAATAATAAAAAGAAAGAAAAAAATAGGTTGGTGTTGTGTTTCATAAGATTTTTTTTATTATTTGTTCCAATAGGTGGTGGTGATGATCATGTATAGTTTCATATGCTCCTGTGATAAGAAGTGCCACTTCTGATACATTTTGGGGATAAACTATGCTCCTGAAATCTGTGGGGGAGCATACACGGATTTATTCAATGTCATGGAACAGATAGGACACAAGTACAGATCATTCCCTAGAGTCTACCAGCAATTGTTACACATGGGAACATCCACTTGATGGATACATAGTAGAAGAAAAAATGAGTTTATAAAGATAATGAGACTGATTGTAAAGCTGGTATCAAGCTGGTTAACAGGTACCAATGTGCCTAAAGAGGGGTCGTCATATGTTTCCAGATTTCTAATATTTTTTAAACTCTTCATCGTGTTTCTGTGTGCACTGCTGAGAAGACAGTAAATGCAATCTTCTTCATCAAAACTGGGCAAACTGAGATGTCCATAATATCTAATGTGACTGCTTGAAATGATACAGACACTGCCTATTGCTCCCAAAACAGGTGCTACACAGCAGTTATGATGGAATGGAAGACGAAAAAAGAAAATGTTATTTTAGTTTAAGCTGATTTTTATTACACTTTATACCCATGTCACTACTTTATTAGTGCTGCAGTCAGAAGTCATAAACAGTAATTTGACAATATTAGCATTATCTCTTCAATGTTATTCTATTTCTACATGAAATACTGCTGTTGGCTTAAAAAAAGCAGCAGAAATAAAAATAAAGATATTAGAATTTTAGATGACTACATTTTTTTTTCTTCTGCTTCTTCTATTCTATTATCCCTCATCCTATTCTTCCTTTTTGTTGCATTTTTTATGAGCTCCTCCCACTCTGTGCTTAAAAGCTGAAAGAAAACTTATGTTACATTATTGTTAACGTCTGCCTTGGTGTCTTTCTTAGCAGCATAGACTGTAAAGCACCATTGGTAGGATTGGTGCTAAGGGTAGGGTGATCCTGGGGAGGATAAGGTCAAAAAATAAAAAGCAGCCCTGTGACTCACTGCAAAACTGGCTCGGAAGCCCATGCATGTGCCAGAAACAGTAAGTTACTGCTGCTGTGGGCTTTACAGTCTTACTACTGGCAGAAATTCACAACGTGGTGTGGAGTTATATAAATATTTCAGTAGATTTCTAAGTTTTCAGTGGCCATCTGCAAACAGTGGGGGTGTATGGGCTGTATTTCAGAAAACTGAGGCATCCAAAAAAGGTTGCCTCCTAGGACACTGCTCCTTCCATCCCGCAGATGTTGCCAGATGTGTGTTACAATACCTCATTCTGAACACGCACCTATGTTTTTAGCTTTTTTTCAATCAAAAACCTTTCCCTAGCTGTACCATAGCTATTGAATTTTGTTTTCCAGCTGAAGGCATGACATGTTAGCTTGTGCAAATAATTTTTGCAGTAGAGTTTTGCTGAGCTTGAGGTATATTTTTTCTATAAAGGAGAGCATGTATGTCAAAATCAGGAGTTGTTGTGTATGTATAATTTTTCAGAAGCAAATGCAAATTTTTCCAAAGTATTACTGCAATCCTATTCAGAGAAAAAGAATCTTTCACTTATTATGAAGATAATTATGATGGCTATTCTGTGATTCTGATTTAAAGTCCCCCAGAAAAGTCTCTAAGCAGTTGAGATGAATAACAGTTTGTTCATCCATAACATTACCTGTGCAGTATCAGAGAGCATCCAGTCAGGAAATGAAGAATAATCTTTGCCACGATTTCGGGATAACAAATAAGATATAAATTTTAATGTGAGAGAAAAAAGTATCTTGCATAACTGAGGTATTGAAAGAGTACACTGATTTCTGCTCTAAATAAATATGTGGAAAGAGATAGGAAACTGACCCCTAGAAAATGCTAAGACTTGCACAGATCCAAAATTGACTAATATCCAGAGCATACCCTTTTTAGGAAAAGTCTGGTTAGGACACCAGAAACTTTCTGAGGTCACCATTTATTTCTATGCTTTTCTTCCTTCTCCATATGGAATGGACATGAGTTTTGGCCTCTAAACACTGGCACATCTCCCAGAATGGATGCCAAGGTCTGGACTATCAACATGAAGTCTGACTCAGCACTGATCCTGGCCCTCTGTGTGTCTGACTTCCTACATTGCTGTATCCATTGAAATCCTGCGGCCAGGAACTACACTGTAGGGTTTTGATCGCTCCTAGGGAATAAAACATTCACCAAAAATGCAGAAGGGATTCAGTTGTACTTTGTTTACAGGACACTGATTGAAAGAGCAGTTCATATCTACGGATTTCAGCCACTCTCTTTGCATATCCTCAGGTCTTCTGTAGCTTCCAGGCCATGTCAGGAATCTGTTTTGCAGCATTTTACCTTTGTGCCATCTAAAAGTGAATCTGTAGAGATGTCTCTTCATTTCAGAAGTCAGAGGAAACTTTACTTCTAAACCGAAGCCTCAGTACAACCATCTTTCAGGTGCTCAGTGATATTTTAAAGTCTGTTTTCTTATCGTCCTACAATCTAACTTTTTTCTACTTCTTCCTCTTAGCATGTTTGCCAGAATTGTAAATAAAATCTCCAAATTTTGAAATCTGAATTAAACTGATTGTAAACATTTCAAACAACCGTGAGGGATGCCAATTGTCTCATACTTATGTGTTAGGGATATAAATTACGAGTCTTAATGATGATAATTTCATGGCCAGCCTAGTTAACCACTTCACTCTTGATTAAAAAAAAAAAAAAAAGGAGAGGAATGGCAAAAGGCTATGCTCTACATATTTTCTATAACTTTGTCCGTTGATAATATTTGGCAAAATACCAGCACTTCTTATTTTCAATCTGAACTAAAAGAATAAATAATATGATTAACGGCAGGGAAGAATCCAAGTCCTTACAAAAGACATCCAAATCCAAGAACCCACCAGAACATATAAAATGAAATTATAATGTTTTAAATCAGTACCTTTTTATAAAATAGTCTCTGTACAGATTTATTTGAAAAATCTGAAGGAGTTTTGCTTCTCTTTCCCCACCCCCCTCCGCAAAAGAGGAAACCTATATTTGCTGGTCAAGAGACTAATTTAACTGTAAAGGCCACATTCTAGGATTTTAGTATTTTCTCTTCTCAGTGATGGGTTAGAAGGGTTGTTTTAAAAATTACTAAGTGTTCTTTTGTAGGACTCCAAAGAAGGACATTGTTTTTACAAGTATGCGTGTTATCTGTATGTAAGATAATTGCTAACAATTGAAAAACACAGAAATCTGAGCTGCAGTTCTCCTGGTTTCTTTGCCAGAGTAATGGCATTTCAAGAATTTGAGTTTTGAACTGCGATAACGCTTCAACCAGAGGATTTTTTAAATCACGGAAGAATCTTAGGAGGGCATATTCACACAATGGAGAGTGATCAAATTAGAGATTCTTAAGAGCATTAGAGATGCACTCTGAGGAGGTCATCTTCTTATGGATATATTGTAATATATGTAATAATTGAACATATGCTACTGAAATGGTCTCATACCCCTCATGCTCATTTCCAACTCTTATCTTGGTTGGAAACTACATTTTTAAATCCCTTGGTTTACCCACAGGCACCCTCTATTCCCTCAGAATAGGAACAACAGGAGACATTACAACACCCTGTTCAAGTCAATCTCTGGTGTTGTAATTGCTACCAGAGAAACTTTGGAAGCTCGATGTATTTGCAACAGGGAATAGCAAACAGGTGAATGGAAAGAGCCTGTGAATGACATAGATGCTATAACCTTGGTATGGATGTAAATCTATTCCTATAGCAGCTTATTTAAATTATACTTTTTGCAGGGGGCGTGTGGGGAGAATGGGAACAGGAGAGGGGATAGTGTTATCCCTAAGGCTTGAAAAATCTGGTTTAAATGACTCTCTCTACACGTTAATAAAATATGCCAAGGCCTATTCTCCAGCCCTGAGGGAAAGCTACACCATGTGCCTTGGGTCCATGTGAATAAAGTATCTATCCCAACAGAAGAGAGGTCTTATCCATAATGTTTATTGGGAAGAGTTCCTGGGGAGCGAGTTAATAAATAAACAGTATAAACGATCAAGTGCAGCATTTGGGCTGTGCCCAGGCCCTTTCTCATCTGCTAGATATGGCCTATTACATCCTTGTCTTTGTGGGGGTTATGTTACGTGATACCCATAAAGAGAACAAGTAATTCTGATGCAGTACTGGAACGTACTAAATGAAAGTTTCTCGGTAAATTAGGAAAAACAATTAATTTACCACTGTAAATACATTTTAAAACAGAAGCTACACCTATGTTCCTTTTAGGAATTTTGCAAACCAAGTTTTAGTAAAACAAATACAATGAAATGATTTAGCATCATATTCTTTTAAGAGATCAAAAAGATCTCTCTGAATCTCAAAGAAACAATACATCCTTATATGCCCTGCTTTGAGCTGACAAAGTAGAATATAGCCTTAATGCATCGGAATACACAAAATATGTACCTTAATTTACAGTGCTGCTTAAATATTTAAGAAAGCAGGAGTCAGCTTACTTATGCAAGCTCTCATGCAATTTACTCTAAATAGTATATAAGAATAAATACTTATTTGTGATACAGACTCTAGCACTGCTCCATTTTGTATTGTTGTTCATCACTTACTTGTAATTGTTTCATACCATGTAAAGTATATTAATTTTTAAAGTATAGTGGATGAATTACATTTTACAAGTTGCAGAATATATATTGCCCAAATGTCAGAAGCAGATTACTCAGCCCCATTCTTTTACATTTATATAGAAGTCAGTATAAGTATCATATCTGTCAAATGATCTGTTTAGTCTGAAAACCCTGAGCAGAAGACAGAATCAGGAAAAAAAAAAAAAAGAGGGAAAAGACGTTGATAATTCTGATTAGGGAATTGGACTGAGAGTTAATACAATGGTTAAAGATATAATATTAAATTCAGTTTTGAAAGAATGTCTTTTGGGCCTTCATTCCAGCCTAATTCTGCACCAGAGCTGTTATAGAGCATTTCACCAGGAGGACAAAGTTGCCAGGCTTGACTATTAACATAGCCTGCCTTATTGCCCCCAAACACTACCATTATTATTATATAACCACGAGCCCGCGTCTCAGGAAAAGAAATTTAAATATGAGCGTGGCATACCACAACTACGTAACTAAACGGAAAAACTTTTAGTAGTTACTCAGATCCTTTAAAGCTCCTGAGCAAGACATATTTGAATACAGAATCTGAATTTCAGTCAAGTTCTCTCTTTAGCAAAAAAGTGTGTTTTCCCTACTCACTCCTAAGTTACAAACATTATTTTCCCAACAAACAGGATGGAAACTCTTAGCATACTATCATACAAGAATTATGGCTCCTTATATGAAGGCTTGGGTGAAGTTTAGTCAAACAAATAATCATAGAAGATTTTGAGAGGCTGGGCTAAAAACTTTGTTTCTGTATCTGAGTATTACAGTTACAAGAGTGAGATGAATGTTTACCTGAATTTAAAGTATTTAGTTCCTGCTAGTGAAGTTGTAAAAATACTTAACCTCATAGCACATTCACGTGTTCGATTTTAACTTTTTTTGGAAAGAGGGTAATAAGGACATGTCAGTATCAAGTTCCTTACTTGGCAAAAGTGACCGGGTTCTTTCCTCCTCCAAGATTTTTGTAAAATTAACATTGGGCAACAGCGGGAATCCAACAGTGTGTGCCATGCGAAGCAGGGCAAGGAGGTACCGAGCAAAGGGACTGCTCATAATCATTAAAACAGCAAGTTCAAGAGAAATTTTGTCCTATTAAAGGCAGGGACTGTAAGTGCAAGGATTGCTAAGGCTCTGGGCGTGCACTTGATGTTAGCGATGCGACTCTTGAGGTGCTGGTTTCTACAGTGCAGGAATATTTTCTAGAATACGACTCCTTACTTAGAAAGGTTAAAGATAAGGTATTTTAGCTGGTCTTTGTCGTTTATCTACAGCTCAGAAAAGAAAAGGAAAAAAAAGGGTGGGAGGGGGAGAAAAAAAAAAGAGAAAAAAGAAAGAAAGAAAAAAAAATAGATCACACATGCAAACAATGATTACCACATAGGAAATACTCCCGGGGACTAAGGAGCCACCGGAGACCATGGGTTTGCCCCCGCGGCGAGCCAGGAATAGCGGGCAGGTTTGTTAAGGCAAGCGCGGCCTCATCCCTCGGGAACACGAGGCCGCTCCGAGTTATTCCCGACTTTCCTCGGGCCAGCGCTCGCCGCCCCCGCGCCCGCCCCCGGCGGCACCTGCCC